>NC_143581.1:58177706-58480563 GCF_048544385.1 Mastigoproctus giganteus | reverse complement strand
TAGTTCTAGCATCATTTATAATCTTGAAAATTTTGTCCTCATTCATTTTACTGATGCCTCTCAGAGCCTTAAACACCTCAATCAAATCTCCTCTAAGGTGCCTAGTTTCCAAACTCTGCAACCCACATATTCGAAGTCTTTCTTCATAAGGACGCCCTTTTGCCGATCTCACCAGGCGAGTTACCCTTCTTTGCACCCTTTCAAGAAGCTCGATGTCTTTCTTTAGGTGCGGTCTCCATACTTTAACACAGTATTCCAAGTGTGGTCTAACATAAGCCTTATATAATGGGATTATCACGTCCCTATCTCTACGTCCCTATAAGATTTAGTTATTAAATCTGATCATCTGCTCCTTTTGCGTCATATTACAGACTTGTAAAATGGGCTAGCTGCTTGTGGAGAATATTTTCACGCATCTCCTGGATACTAACGCATCTCTTAACAATTTTCACGCATCTCTTAACAATTCTCAACATGGTTTTATTGACAATTATTTCTGGTTTAATTCCACTTATTTGATGCTACCGTGGACTGGATTTCGCAGGGTGGTTAAGGTAGGTATTATCTCCAACTATCCCCAACTTTTATTCTGATGATTATGGTACTAATAAAATATAATAATAAAAGTATAATAAAATTCTTCACTAGACAATTTGTTAAAAAATAAATCAAGATAAATGCTGTTTATTACATCTTTGCGGAAATAATCCATTGAAGGTCTGTTACATCCGTTCATTTAGTATTGCTTCAGTGACGTCTGTGAACATCCGTGGTATCATGATTGACAGCACACTTGATTTTTCCGAGTGTTATGTATTATTTTGGCATTGCCAAAGCTTTTGATACTATACTACACAAATTATTTCTTTCTCGACAGTGAGGATAGTCACTCATGTCTATTCGTGTTTAACTCACGGGGGGGGGGGATCCTAGTTTCTCTGCCTGAGATCAGCTAACTAAAACAGGTTGAAAGAGAATTTTTTAAATTCCTCTATTTGGCGAAGGAATCGAACCCTAGACTTCTCCAAACGAGTGGTATATGACCGAATAAGCTGCCACGGAGGAAAACTGTGCTACACAAGAAGCTTGTTCAAAAATTAATTTCTTCAGGTCCTGATGATATCCCTAATAACTGAATTTCCAACCATCTGCTTCATGGAAGACAGCCTACTGAAGTTTGTAGTTCTTGATCAATTTGAGTTGTCTTTACAGGTGAAGTGCAATAAGATTTTATCCTATTACCTGCTGCTCTTCAATATTTTTATTCGTAACCTCTCTTATTTAATTATTTACATATGTTGCAGGTTTCTCCGACTCTTATTCTGATGATTATGATACTAATAAAATATAATAATGAAATTCTTTACTAGACAATTTGTTTTGAAATAAATCAAGACAAATGCTGTTTATTACATATTTGCAAAAATAATTCAATGAAGGTCTGTTACATCCATTCATTTAGTATTGCTTCAGTGACGTCTGAACATCCGTAGTATCATTGACAGCACACTTGATTTCTCCGAGTGTTATGTAACAGTCTCCACGAAAAACAAAACAAGTTTCTAGGAAAATTCACCATGGAAAATCTGGCTAAAGTATTCCTGAATAATGCAATTTTCCACCGTCACTTTCAGAGGAACTTTACTTCTGAACAAAATATATAACTTGGATGTAGCACTGGCCTAAAACTATACAGAAGTTGTAGTCAACGGCTGTAGGGAAATTTATTCTCTCTCTCTCTCTCTCTCTCACAAAAAATATTTATGCTCCCTACTTTAGATTAAAAACTAAACTTATCCAAAAGCATGATATGGGTCTATCAAAGCTTCCCACCTTTAATTTTTTAGATGATTCCTTCACTTTATGATTTTATGCTAACATAAACACATTTTTGTCGATTATGTTCTTTCCTAAGAAATGCTAATTTAAAATAATGAGAAGTTTATTTTATATTTTCATTCATGTATCTTAATGATAGGATCACATTATTAATAGCATTTACCATAAAGGCAGGATCGGAAGGGTCCTCACACGTAATTTCTGATTCTTCTCCATCCACTACCAGTGAGACTGTTTTCTCCCGGTTATCATCTGGAATTAAAAATTAAAATTAACTTTCTCATTTCTGGAATATTACAACAATGTTCAGCAATAATGGTAGCGTTATTAAAAATTGGCAAATAAAAGTAGATAGCGCTCTGTAAAACCGTTTCTAAATTGCACTTTTAGTTTCAGCGTGATGTTAATTAGTAAGTGCTTTTGCTAGATTTGTTAAGTTAAAAATTTTTAATTTTACTCTCGCACATGGGTATATTTCTACTTCTAATCTGTTTTGCTTGTAGACAGTTTGTGCTGTAGCTGTCTCTATGTGAAGATTTTTTATTTAAAAAATCAAGTTTTGAATTATTTAATAACTAGAAAAATTGAAATATAATATTTTCTTAAATTTGTTCGTAGAACGTAAATTTGTTCAGACATCGTTTTTGTGTTTTAATATGATGCTTCTAAGGTATAACTAAACAATGCTGTTTATTTTTTTATCTTGTGTGTTTGTGATAAAAAAACAGTTTGCCACAAAATATTTCATTGCATTTATTTGATTTTAAGTGATTTTATTTTCATTCTCTATTTTAGGAGCATATATACAAAGCTAGTCGCAGTATGCTCTAAACAACACACAAGAGACATAACAACTACACAAAAGGTAATTTTGTTTGTTATGATTTTTTTAATTCATTTGGAATTTTTATGAGCTTTTGTCACCTTTTATCTCTTCATTTTTCCTGATTAGAGGGAAATAGACTGGGAATATAAACTTTGATATTATACATTAGAATTCTTCATAAAGACAGCAGCCTCAGCGATTATGGATAACAAACCAATCCCAAGAGAACTAGCTTGTGGAAATACGGTATCGTGTTTTCAATATCTGCAGATATTTTTTTTTTTGTTCGTTTTTATATGGAGTTAGGCGAACATCGCATTTAAACAGTTACATCATTTGGCCGTTTTTTTTTTTTGAAGTATGAAATAGAAACTCAGAAAATACATTTTAAAAGAGCGTAAATTTGAATAATATTCAACTGAAATTCATTTTTTAAATGCAAAGTTATTTAATGGGACAGTATTCCTAGATTAGCATTAGAAATATCTTGCTTTTCTCTCGGCCTTGCTCAATATGTAAGTCAAAACTCCCTTTATCGTTTTATCCAATAAAGTTATGTACGAGTAAGGCGAGAGTATTCTGTGTTCTTTATGCTTCATGCAAGCTGTTACGGCCGTGTTACGGTCGGGCGAGCCTTATCTACGCTTAAAAAAGTTATTCTGTTACTAACAAAGGATTTAAAATGAATGCGTTTGCCAGAGAAGACTGAGTGTTTCTCCCCTACAGGAAATATGAACGTCATCGTTGCAGGAAAAAAAAAATGTTATTTTTATATAAATGTCAGCACATTTCCACAATTAGTTGAAATATGCTATATGAAGGGAATTAAAAGGTCACGAGCTGATACAGCAAATATTAACATTTCTGTGTGTTTAAATTAGAGAAAAACTGAATTTCCGAGAACAGATTTTGGTTATTTCAATTACTAAATCTCAGTTTGAGTGTAATATATGCAGAACTGACTTTCATCAATAAATCACAACTATAATGTTCATACAAAAGGAAATGATTTATCTTATTAGATTCTTCTTTGATTATTTTTTCACTAGAGAGACTCTATGGCAGAATTCCCTGTTCATTAGTTCCGTAACCTTCTTATAATCACGTTCAGAAATTCCACAATGGGCCCAAATACGTGGAAGTACACCTTGTTACAAATTCAGCCGAGCTTTCTTTTGCCAGGCATCTATAATTCGAAGTAAAATTAAATCATTTTTTTTTTAAATTTCCTTCCACAACTATCGATCTCGAGACTGAACGATGAAAATATGCATATCTCTTTGAATGTATCTGGCGTTGCTGATTAGGGTTTCTCCTTTCTTACTGCTGTTCAGCTTACGTCAAGTCAAACCTGAAATTGGTTAGAATTATTCGTTAGTATCGAATACTTTCTTACTTTTATTCTGGTTTCAAATCATGTGGACGTATGACAGTGCGTTTCACAGACCCATAAAATTAGATACTGCGAAAAGGCTTCATGCAGTGCAGTGATGGGGTTCTATTGTGTGTTAGAGTTCATTCATAATCCACATAGCGTGAAAATATGAGTTACAGCGTAGTTTGTATTATTTGGGACCTCAAAAGAAACGTTGTGCCGATCAAGAACTGTGAGAGAATTATAAAATCCTCTGCACTTAACGGAAATACCTTTCTCTGTTTTTATTTTGGTAGGTAGAAAAATCGGACCCAAGGTAAACAGTTAATGTCTCCAAAGTGGCGCTTAATAGCACTACTTTGACGTCATAGGTCTCCGTTTAGGAATTCTTTTATTGATAAAATGCATTAGCAGTGAACGCTACAACCATCCCTTCCCGTCTGAAAATCCTTTAGCAGCCAAAGATGAATTTTTTTTTTTTTTTTTTTTTTTTTTACGGGGAAAATACAGTGCCGCGTGCTTCACTTTTGACTTCGCATTAAAATGAAAATTCGTTACAAAAGCACAAGGAGTAGACAAAGGAGATAAGAATGTACAGTGACTGTTCAAAATATCAGAAAGTGTCGTCAAATTTTGCGGGAAAACACTGGAAGCTTAGTGATACAGGGGTGGAGTAATTTGGACTATTAAACTGCGATGAATTTTGGCTTTTATGAAGATGCATCTTTCTCCTACCCGATGTATTAAGTTAAGTACCTTTCAAGAAATAGGATGCTAACATATTTTCGGCATATATTGAAATTACTGACTCACAGTTTCATAAAATGTGCTATTTATTTGCTAATGGTAAAATATTAATCAAATTAGAAAGAATGTGTTTATTGCTATCTCCTGTTTTAAGAAGTCTTTCTTTAATGATGTTTTTACTGTAAAAAAGGACAAGGTCCGCAACACGTGGTCTGCCAGTTCATATTATGCAGCCTTCTCAGTAATTTTATTATAATTATAAAAGGTGATTTGAATTAATGATCTAATAATTTGTAAATCTAAATACATGAATCATTACAAAATGTAAAATATTCAAAGGTACTATCCTCCATTTTGTTTTTGACAATCGAGCAAGAATTTTTGATTCATTGGTCCTTGTACTCAGTTCTAGATGTACTTGGTTAGAATTTCAGCAGTTTTGCTTCTATTTCTATTTGACTAATCGAATTGAAACTAATCTAATTTACACGAGAGTAATGTTTTGGCATTTTTGTCTCCTGCATTTTATTGTTTAGCATTTTTGATAGCAATATCTGTTCCCATAATTTTTAGGTTTCAAGTCAGAACAAGCAGGAATTTAATAAAAACAACGGAGATCAAGGTGCAACAGTTTTCTAATACTCTTCCTTCTAACATTTGTTGCTGGTGTCAACTTGCAGATATTTAAGAATTTTTTGAACGGCAGCACTTATTTCTGCAATTGTTTCCCCTATTGGAGGTCGAAAAATAACATTTTCTTTATGCTCTTCTTTGCATACAGTTCTGTGTTAATGATTTTGAGATTGCTCCTCCTCAAGGAAGTCTAAAGCGTTCCTCTGTAGCATATTTTGTTTTTGATAGCAGAATAAGCTTTTTTTATGAATAATAGAAATAGTTTAAGAATAACTTGGGAAACAACCTTTTTATTTTTTCATGTTTTATGTTTAATAAATAAGCTCAAAAAGGCATTCGTCCATCTTGGGAACAAAACAGAGAGCTCTCGCTTATGATTGTCGGTAATACAATTGCTTTTGCATTGTTCATGAAAGAAAACGCTCAACTATTAAAGATAGATAGATTAAATCTAAATGAAATAAGAAATTTTTCAACAAAAGAAATATAATTCGTAATTTTTAAACTGCATTCAAACTTTCCTTAATTGTTTCATAATAATAATAATAAAAAAAAAAACTGCCCTGAATTAACTGCATTGTAAGTTCCTATAAATATACTTTGAAACAAATAAGTCCCTTTCTGCAACTTTTTGTTATCATTTTGACTTAAAATTCCTTAATTATCATGACATGACAGAAGACTATAAAAATCACTGATTGTTAAATACACAAAGAAAGTTTATTTTCGTACCGCACGGAAGCAGAAATATTACATTTTTCTCTGACAGAGAAGAGGATGAAGAAATAACAGAGCCTTACATATTCCCACATTGTATGCATAGAATTTATATACACGTTTAAATATTTCTATGGGTTGTTTGCACAGCGTGCGTGCTTAGGAGCGTCATTCACTTCATAGTAAACATTCTTTTCCATCCCACGTCGCACAGCTGCAACGAGGTGTTGTGCTAGATTCCGGAGTTTAGTTCTTCATTTCTTTGACCTTGTACCAGGTTCAGATGCATGTTTTAGTGTTTTGAGCAGTAAATGCTGCCATCTGGCGACCATAGGTCTTTATCTTAGTTTAACACTGACTTCTCAGTTTGGCGAGAATTTGTCAAAGAGAAATTAAGATTATCAATTAGGAAATTAATAATATTTCTCACTATTTTATTTATTAAATGCACTAAATAAAAAACTAAGACATTTCACTGAAATAAAGCAACAGAATAATATTAGAATTAAAAGTTCTGTGACAAACATATCAATAAGAGAATTCTATGAATTAAAAACAAATAAAGTTTTCTGTGTGTAGTCAGTGTAACTGACTGTAAACAATTGAAATACATGTACTGTACTAGACCTGAACTGAAAGTAACCCAACACACAATCAACCTGCCCTATAAGTCTGCAGGTATGAGTACTTTTAACCTAAAAATTTTAACTACATTATTAATATTTCATTAAAAAAATGGACCCACACTTAACCTTGTGAGCCAGATGAAGATGTGGTATATCTTTATCTGGTAATTTTCTGTGAGATCCAATTTGACCTTATGCTGTATAAGCAAGCTTATAGGCCAAATTAACATTAATGATAAGATGTTAATTTGGCCAAAAAAAAAAAAAAAACACACCTCCCATTTCACCTATTCATTCCCTCCAATAATTTAACGTAGTTCTTCCTTGAATTTATTTAAGTTATCAACTCCACAACAACAACAGATAGAAGTTTGGTCCAGATCAACCACCCGCTGGCTAAAGGCAAACTACCACACGTCTATTCTGCAACCGTCCTTCGTCAATTTGAATTTGTGCCCCCTGATGTGTGTGGTCTGAGCAAGAGAAAGAGTCTGACCAGCATTGCGCTTGTTCGATGCTGATGGGATCAAAGCCTTAAACACCTCAATCAGATCAGCTCGCAGGTGCCTAGTCTCCAGACGCTGCAATTTGCAGAACTGGAGCTTTTCTTGGTAAGAGCACCCCTTTATTTCTCTCATCTATCGCGTTGCCCTTCTCTGTACTCTTTCTAACAGCTTCACATCCTTTCTGAAATAGGGCCTCTAGACCTGTATGCAGTACTCAACCATTACCTTATACAATTGGATAATCACCTCCTTATCCCTGCTAGAAAAATGTATAACAAATTGCTTTATTTTCAAATGTAGAGTATTCTGAGTTCCTTATTTGTATTAGCGGACCTTATAAGTTTAAACCCTAATAAAGTAACATCATTAATATATTAAAACAAGCATTTATATCATTATAATTAGAAATGGAAATCAAGTGCCAAGCTTTTTGCAGCCAATTAATCTGCATTTTTGAAGTTACGTTTTATATCAGAGTAAGCTCTCTAATTCAGAGCGCGGCCTTTAAATAAAATTTCTAAGTAAGAAAAACTAATTATTGCAGTCTGTGAGAAAATAACTGAAGGAAAGTATTCTCTTGTGAGTTTCAAAATCACTATATTTCTATAAACTGAGACCTTCCATAATTGCAAGAAAATTATTTTAGTTAAAAAAGATACTGATTAATGCTTTTACTTCGCTTTAATAAAATTGAAGTCTAACTATAAAATGAAACTATGTTTATTTAATCCATAGTTTCATAGATAAGTTATAATCCTTTATGTGCGGAGTAATTATTTTTTGAGTAAAAACGTTAACGCAACTCTTTGATATTTCAAATGGTTCTTATTGTACTATATAAATATCACCTGATTAGCAAATATTACTAAACTTGCCTTAGGTAAAAATATCCACAGTTATTTAAAAATTCCTTAAAAAATTGAAGAATTTTTACTGACTTTGTCAATGTGAGATGTTATAGATCTGTGAACTTCAGCATTTTTAATAGCATTTCTGTAGTGAACTCAATATCGTTGCACTCTGGGATGTCCACGTGTGACCAGAGATACACAAGACAGAGAATACCAAAATATTATACTTTATTTTTTGGCATCACGTAGATGAGAAATTGTGTACTAACACACGTTCTGCTGCGGTCGTGCCTAAAGTTGGTTTGTATTTACCATTTTGCAATTTTGGTAACTGCACATCATTGAAGGATATTATGTTTAATTTTTAATAACTATTTTAAACGATATAGCATTAGAAGTAGTAGGAATCAATCACTATTAGAACAAATGACTAATAACATGCCATCTGGATACATTGCAACATTTCCCGAAAGTTCACCATTACTTTGGAAATGAGTCATACATTAAAGACGAATAAATCCAATTATTTGTTCTGCTTCTTAACCGTAATATATTTTACATTTGTTTATAGACGTCCTGAAAAAATAGTTGGCAATTTGACTGAACTCCTGTATAACTACAGAGTATTATTTGATTCATTATTAATGAATAATTAAGTTTAATTCAAAATAGTTTCTTTGCCAAGTACAAGGTTACAATCAATTCCTTTATTTGTTTCTTAGCTTTGGTAGCAACAAATTCTTTCAGCTTTAAAAATATAACTGCTCACATATATATCTACGAGAGATGCCCAGCTCAAAAAACAGAGGAGTTGTTATCTGAATAAATGTATTAACTATTATTAATTCTTAAAATGCTTTTGCTGAAATCTATAACAGAGTAATATAACTTAACAAATATAATAGTTAAGCGATTTCTCTTTTATTTACAAAATCTGGAACTGTAAATGTAAACTCAACTAATTTGCATTCATAAACGGTCGTTCTTTAAAGTGTATCCTGTTGTGGTGGGGGGAACTACAAATTATTATTACTTTTTTTTTTGTTGCGTTTATTTTGTTGTGTTTTGACTTCCATCCTACCGAAGTAGATGGATCATCCTTCCATCCCACCCCACAAACGCAAATCTGACTGTAATTCACAGAAAATTCTACATTGTAGGTTGTGTAAAGCGGGTGTTAGCAGAACATTAAAGACACATTTATTTACAAAAATTTACAAACTTTTAATGAACATTATATACAACATTTACATAAAAAAACAAATAATTACATACCTGCATACCAATATCCATATGTATAAACCACACTAGTACTATACACTATCTCTCTCTCTCATCAACTATTCTCAATTTACAAATTATTAACATCAGTTTGTATCATTTGTATCTTACTTATTACGAATCATTAATGTTTACTCTATCATTCTCTTCCAATACAAATTTTTATCACTTACATCAGTAAAACTCCTTTCAACTCAATTACTCTTTTTATATTTTTTTCTAACCTTTAATACATGAAATGTATTACAACTGGAATCAATTACTCTTACCTCAATAATATTCACTATAGATCACCCATTCTACCTTAATTACTCTCTAGTCATTAAACATTAGTCATCCCTTTTATTCAAGAGGTTTCTCAATTAATAAAATTTCTTTCTCTTTACACCTCATCTGATATGTTATCTTGTATTGGCGCCTGGCCTAAACTAATGATATAGGTTAACATATCCTTACAATCCTACCCCTATAAATATAATTTCTTTCCTAATTCCTTTATACTATTACTTTCCCTTTATTTACCCCTGTACCACATTTTCGTTATAACATAATCATTAACATTCATAACAAATTATCCCAACCTTAGTAACTAACTTGCCTATTTCAAATTTAATTTCGTTAGAAAGAACTATCAATAATTTTTTTACAGAGTTCAGATTATGAGAAAGTCTGGTCCGATGCCGGACCAGGCTTTCTTTCTCTTCTTGGCTCACATATCAGCACAACTGGCCACTTCTCAACGCTGGATCCTAGACACAAGTGTATTCTCTTACACGACATAACTTCGGAGGTATATCTTGCGATTTCGTTGCTTCGCCGATCACCCTATCACTGCCCTCCGATACCGGACAGGGCTTTCTTTCTTGCACGTTTACATTAATCTTAAACTTAACCACCGCCTTCACTGCCTTCTGATGCCGGACAAGGCTTTCTTTCTTGGGGCGCCTCCGTAGCCAGGTGGAAAGGAGCAGCAGTGCGTAGCACACGCTTCTTGATTAGACCGGGGTTTGAGCCCGTCACCACCAAATACGGAGAATGCGGAAAGGTCAGGGAATGACCACCGCATATCCCGGAGCAATATCGCCTTAGTTGCTAATGCTCCTAAAAAACCAAATAACAAACATAACAAAGCTTTCTTTCTTGCACGTTTTTTTTTCTGTTTCTTCTTCATCTTGCTACCACGAGATGTGAACTCCGACCACCAAAAAAAAATCTACTTTTGAGAAAGTGTCCACAGAGATTCACAGCCGTCTCCCTAGCGCACAAACCAACCCTTCTCTAGAAATTTCTTTTTTTTTCCCACATGGCAGTATGACCTTTTCATGTTTGCCAGGTCACCTCCAAAACACTCAGTTTCGTGTTCACACCTTCTCTGATAAATATGGCCAACTTGCCAAAATATCAGGCACCCTGACGCCGTTTTCTTTTGACAAAATACTGTAATAATTTTAAAGCTATGTAGTTATCTAATTTTAGAATTTATGAAACCATCAATTAAAACGGCGAGCAAAATTGAAGAAAATAAATTTAATTTCTCTTTAATGGATACCAACAATATGATTCAAGAGTTCTTCGGAAAATAAATTTTCGGACGTGTCCGGAAGTTTATTTATCGAAATTTCAATAATAGGTTGGTTTCTGTTCTTCTATAAATAGTAACTTAGACATGTGACTAATATTTATCCAAAGAATGTGATAGTTACTGCTAATAACGTAAAAAAGCGAATTTTTGTACGATGGGGTCTTTGATAAATTACTGGCTGAGAATTTCCTCGAATAACGTAAAGTAAGAAAAGCGATATTGGCTTGAGGTTTGGCGGCAGTAAAGATTCGAGAGTCATCAATCAAATGACACGGCACACTTGGTATATCTTGCTCAATAACCTAGTGCTGCATGCTGCTGCTACCGACCATCATAGATTACTTTCCAATACTTCCGCTTCATTGGCCATTGCGTCTACATATATATACATATATGCACATCGTTTATGCTAGGGGTCAGTATTATGAGTTAAATCTTGCTTTGTGGAATATTGGTAATTTGACTGTCATTATTATGAGACCTTGTATTTTTGTGAAAGCGTTGATGATTAGAGAACTCCTAGAATTTCCTATGGTTTTCTATTTCTGGAAACGCACAAAACGAATAAAATGTAATTGGGAAGAAATCAATAATCTCAGTAGCAATTAATAGAGCGCATGACCTTTCTCTCGAAGATATTTGTAGCCTCTCATTTATATCAATTCTCCTTACTTTCTTTCTTTCTTTATCTTTTGCCTCTAGAGATAGGTCTAGAAACAGAATAGGAAACCTTGTTGGTGTCTGGATATCTGTTACTGCTTGTACAATCATAATTGAAACTATACAACTGTTTGCTGTTTATATATTAGTTATATTCACTGGTACTTTGAATTAACTGAATAAATATAGTAATACTTGTTTTCTAATAAAATAATCCATAAATAAATAATTGTATTTTAAGTTAAATGTTCATGTAATTTTAATACGTCATGTTAAAATGATACGAATTATTTTATATTAAAAATAAGCTGTTAAAGCACGCTCAGAATAATCTTGCAGAAACAAAATTAAATTTGCAGAGTTTGCTCGTTTTACATTTATCTGCTGTCTAGGTAGAAAATTCAGTTATTTCTCATAATTAAAAACACCGATAAAAGCATTGAAATATTTGTTCTGGTTTCGAAAATAGTAAAATATAACACGATATTTATAGATAAATTATGTTTGAAAAATGATTAATAAAGGAACCAAATCTGAAAATAAGGCTGTCGCCTTACGCACAAAGTCTATCAATGAAAAGTAACAGTTCCGAAAATAAGTAAATAAATTAATTAATAAAAATAGTTTTGCCTCGTCATGCTAGAAAGCAGTGAAATAAATTAATCGTAATATTCATAATTACTTTGTTCTAGGTTAGTGGTGATATAGGATGATTTATTCATAATAGTCTTCAGATACAATAGTCCTCTCAGTAATAAGAAATTCATTATTCATTAAGAGCAATTTGTATTTTACAAGTTTCCCTAATTAAGGAGGAAATAAGCCTTTATCTGTATTTTATGACAGTAGTAATGAATAATAATGCTACTTGTGATCCCTTACCTTTATTAGTTTGTGAATCTCCTGTGACTGTCAAGTAATCGGAGGTCATGAACTGAGCAACAAGGGAAGACTTTCCTACTCCTTCAGCTCCTAGCAGCAAAACTCTGTACCGCGCACATACGTTTCCCGTTGGACCAGTCGATTCTATGGAAGATAAGCGGTCTCTGAAATCATGTTCCACTCCAGAGCTACTGCCGTCTGACCCAACGCTCACATCTGATCGACATCGGAACTTCAGGAGATCTCCCAGGTTGATGATACCTTTGGAAGTGACGCTGAAGCTACGGAGTCGATAACAGCCGAGTGTCTCGGGGTCATCCACGCAGTGAGTGGGAGGAAGGTAACTTCCTGGTGACCTGTTCAGTAGGTTGAATCCTCTTTGACGGTACTCGATCCAAGGATCGATTTCGTCTTCCATCCACCACGAGCCTCTCCTCGATCTGCTTGGAGTCGTATTAGGATGCGTTGCCCTCCTGGAAGTTCCAGCGTAAGTACCATTGCTGACCCCATTACTGAGACGTCGATACTTGATGGGACGATTGCGTCGTGGGTGGGTTCGTGCTGGACTGGCAATAGGCGTCCCTCTTGGGGTGTAGTGAGGACTACGGGTGGGCGAAGCTGACGGCGACACATAACCAACGGTTCGGAGGTCAGGCGCACTGCGTATATAGAAGGAAAGACGACCCGCTCCTATGTACGGGGACGGATCGGAATGTCGTTTGGAAGTATCAAGGGTCATGCCCTCTGTCGAAAATTAACTGACCCTCAGAAGTTTGCGAAGGGGGAATTTGAGAAAAGAAGGCAGGGCTCGTTTACAAGGAATGCATCCGAGGTGCCTATTCCACACCCGCTTACTAGTGGAGTAGCAGAGATGATCCGTCGAGACAGCAGCTCCTCCGAATGTTTCTTAGCATCGCGCAAAACTCAGTGTTGCTTAGGGACAATAACGTTCCGGAGTACGATCGATGTCAGCAGGAGCTGCTGCGTCGACTTCATGTGCGGAAATAAATCGTGGTTTTATACTGCAGATGCTGACATGCGCTCTGAGCAACCATCGACACATGTCACAGAAACACTCGTGGAACAGCAAGAGGAAAAAAGGTAGATTAGGCTGAAAACTGTCGTAGGAATATTATTTTTATCTTAGGATAAAAAAATTGCGTATTCGTGCCACGTCACTGACCGATCAAACGGTTTTTGGATATTCTTCGTTCTGTGATTAACTTCGCACTTCTGAAAGTTTCCGAGGCCGAGGAATTGAAAGATAAAAAGTTCTGGAAGTTGTATTTCGAGGCTAGACGTTTCCGTTATAGAAATTTAAAGCTGGGCGCCTACATGAAATTTCAACCACGTGATTATAAGACAGTCCATTTGACTGTTCAGATTCATACATGGCAAAGAAAAATGCAGTAATTCTTAAGAGTGCCCACTAACCCAAATGAAAGGTTATTGCCCTCAACTGCACGGCGCTCCTTCCAAATCTGTTTTTGAATGCATATTGTAATGTATTTAATGTAAATATTTGCTTGTATTTGATTATATAATCAAATAACAAATGTGAAAATAAATAATAGAAATACATTTAAAAATGAAAATAAATAGCATAAATAAATTAAAAAATGAAAATAAATAAATAATAAATGTGAAAGTTTTTAGTTAAAATAAGACATAAACATACCGTATGATTGATCGTTGTAGGGTATTAGGCGCATCAGCAACTTAGGCAATATTGCGCCGTATATAACGTTTCTGTAAATTGCCTCTGTTCTCTGGTCGTTTTTATGTTTTTCTGGAAAAACCAGAGTTTCCAGGACAAAAAAAAAAAAAAAAAACTCGCCACCCTCACTTGAGACTGACTAGCTCAGCCATGTGGTGAAAAAAATTAGAATTCTTTTTATTTGTTTTAACACGCCTAAATGAAAATAATTTCCAATGTTAATAAGACAGTAATTTTCCATTTATTAATAAATTTCAACAAATAGTTTTGAAAGTTGAGCAGAGCCTTTTGTTTAGGTACTGCTATTATTTTAAATGTTAAACGGCCATTTTGTGATGGATAGGTGGTACAAAATTCTGCATACTGTATAGGGTAAATTCTAGAGTATAATATATTAATTAAACAAATGTGCAAAATAATCTTCGCAAAGCTATTATAATAAAACGACAGTAAAATAAATTATATTTTGCCATTGAATTTTATTTAATCTCGTCTTAATTTTAGTAGCTTTGAAAAACCTAATTCGATGAGAACTATGATTTTAAAGTAGTTAAATGGCTATTTGTGCTATGGCAGACAAAGGAAAAGGTATCTGAATAAATCATATATATAATAGCTACTAAATTAAAAAAAATAAACTAACTTGTCGTTATTCATAATTAACTTAAGGAATCTAAAAAATATACCCTAACGAAAGCGGCAGCGATAACTCTTATAAAAATGACTTTAGACATGAAGACATAATAGTCATTTAGACATAATACTTTCTAAAAAGTATAATTAAAATATAAAAGATGATTTAGAAATTAGACTCCTTGTAATCCAGAACACATGTCCAGTTTTAACCCTTTAAAATGTAAATATCACCCCCCCCTCCAGCTTACCGCTGTCCAGGGGTCTGGCTTATGAAAAGAGTAATAAAAAGATACTGCTACTAATTAACAATACCTAATAATATTTAAAACTTCCTACAAAAGCTAATACACGATTATATTACAACATTTCCCTTTTTGAAAATGAGAAACAACATACAAGTATTGATTCCGAATTGCAAGTAAATAGCATTATACATCTCTTTGAGAAGAGTTAATTTGTTTAAGTGCAAGGTCTAGCCAAGTAGTAGTGATTAATATCACAAATTGACAGATCAAAGACTTTTACATGCAACTTTTTTGGAGTAATTTTTGTTCCACTGTGGAACCCATTTCTATTGAAAATAGGCGAAAAACCTATTTAGTCTAATATGTCATGTAGAATTCGTATTTTCGCTCTCTAAATGCTTGATGAAATCGAGAAGTGGGAACAAAGAATATATTTTAGCGTTTTTTTATCAAATTTTATTTCCACGATAGCATTAACTCCTACTTTGTGATTGTCTAATAAATCACCGTTTAATATCACATTTATTGAATATATAACGGAATAAAAATTTATTACGTTAGAAAATTATGAATCCCACAATTAAGGAATCTACGTATTTCTTCTAATCTAAAAAACCTAATCTAAATTTCTTCTTTTAGATTGTATTTAATTTTACGTTTAGCTTGTATTTAATAGTACTTTCTCGTAACTTATATTTAATATTACTTTCTTTTAGGCACTGTTTAAATATCTGGATAGGCAGAGCTATAAGAAACATTGGTCTGAAATTTTCATAATACAGGCCATTGCCGGGAATTTCAACACTGGAAGTAGCTATTCAGAATTGATGAACTTAATCTCTTAACTCGCTCCCTAGGCAAGTTGCTTCAGTTGCCACACCCTCATCAACGCGCTGCCACTGACAGTAATTCTAGTGGGTTTTTGTTTTCTGTCTATAAAAATTAATATCTACACAAACATTCAATGTGTACCCATAATCACGTTTTGTATACTGACTGCTTACAAGACGACAATTAGAGTCGTGTATTATTTAAATTTTAGAAGCGGAAACAGCTTCTATATTTATTTTTATGGGTTTTTCTTTCAGCATACCCGGAAGTTAGTGATTCCACTAACCATGAGCGCTTGGCTGAAAAAAGTTGCCACGAAATATACCAACCAGAATGATGCCATAAACCCGTAGTACTTGGAAAGTTAGGGATAAAGACTGACTCCCTCCATTCCATGTGACAGAGAAGATAGGAAATAGGTCGATTGAATACGGGCTGTCGGAGTGCGACGCACTAAACAAGAAACTATGTGTTGCTTTAATGGCCAGTTGACCAAGCGAGAGTTTACAACCTGCTCTGCACTCGTAGAGATATCACGGTTAGGAGATGTTAGTCAGAATGGAGAATAATAATGCTGATTTGTAATGTAATGAGATACAAAGATTTTATGTGAATCGACTTGATCCTTGTTTTATTTTCGACAAGTTAAATAAATGAACTCATTCGTTATTCATTCATTTAATTTTCGATCGTTGTGATAGATGCAATGACATTATGCCGCTACCCAATAATGATATAGAGTTCAATGTACACAAGGGTATAAACTGATAGAAGGTATTAATGAAAAACCTGAGAAAGGTGTGGTCAGTATACCGGCGGAATGTTTAAACATGATGCAGTTCGTCTGTCATTATTTCTACATTTATGATCCCATTAAAAAGTATTATAGTAGGCGCTCACACTCTCAGAGTTGGCACCAAAATACGCTCCAACCTGAAGGGCAGGGAGAATCTCATATTACATGAGGAGGAGCTCTACAAAGGCTCTCTCGTGCTTTGCACGTGAGCTGTTCACCAGGCTGCGAGCAATGCCGCAACCTCTCCAGGCCTGATGCAGGACTTAACAGCCGAAAAACCAACCAGCAAGAAAAGAAAACCACGACCACAACTCACCGGACGGGACCCCGCTCTCGCGAATGACATGACCAAACTTTGCACCTTGTGAAATGGTCCAGAATGAAAAGGAAGCCCAGACATCTCACTGGATGGGACTCTTCCCACGAATGCCGTTATCAAATATTGCCACCTTACCAACTGGACCGAGTAAAAAGGATTCACCTCATGAACTATCCTTGAACGTGACAATCAAAATGGAGACTCACGATGACGAATCAACCGCACGGGCTCGGATCCCAGGGGCGACACCACTCATCACCGGCTTCCAGACAACGGAACTAACAGTGAACGTGACATATCCTCTCCCCAAGAATGGCCCAACAATGGAAACGGACAAATCATGACTAGGACTCAACTGGACTGGGGAATATTAGTAGTGAACTGACCTGGGGAATATTAGTAGTGAACTGACCTGTGCAATTTTAGTAGTGAACTGAACTGTAACAGCCGGTGGTCACCTTGTTTCTGGACGGACCTCTTAGAGAAGGCCACTTGACACCGAATGCTGCTCTGATCAGCTTGCAGCCTCGCTGCATACACGCCATATTGACAATCTGTGCCGCCTCCCTTATCCGGCCCTTTCTACTCCCACCCTGGTGGGGGGGAGATGGCCCTGCCACCCCCTTTCATAACTTCTGGCGGGGCATAGCCATGCCCCGTTGATAATCACTTGAGGTCTTCTTCCCTATCGACCTCATTCTTCTGCCTTTCACCCCCCAGTTCCAATCTCCTCCCTCCTTCTATCTTAAAGCAAGCGTATGCCCCACACACCTAAATTTAAATATGCCCAAATTAAATTTCGCCCACAGTCTTGGCCTTTCCTGTTTAAGCAACATCATCCTACGCAATCAGTGGCTAGGACCCAAAAAACAAATGTTAAAACAATTTTTTTTTTTGGGTCCTAGCCACTGAAATCTCAGGAAATTAGGTGGCAGGACCTGCCAAAGTAAACTTAAACTGCTAGTTACCTGGTTTGCCTCCACGGGGCAAAAGTGGGGCAACGTTGGGTCTCAGCAGGTGCCCAGCGGCTAAATGGCCAGAAGAATAACGGTACACGACACCACACATTACAAGATCCATGTGACGATTGATGGGACGATTAAATCTCTTAAATCTCTGACCTTTCCAGTGAACTAGCACACCCACGATGAAAACAACGCGGAGATGGGGGAAAACCCTGGTGCCGTTAGATACTGAAAACACCTTTACATTCTCAGAGTTGGGGAGGGGCCCCTGTCAACACGCGTGCGCGTACATACAAATCTGTTTGGGCCCTCTCTAATACTAGTCATATTAACTGCGAACACAGATGGTTGTATTTAACGTTAAAACTTGGTGCATTTCTAGAAGAATATCACTGACGAAATGGGTGTTGCCTCTAGAGAATAATAAAACTGGGAACTCGTCAGGGACTCGAGTGTCTAGTGACCTGCCAAGTGATGCACCACAACACGCTTGACTATTTTGTTTATCCCTGAACAGAATATGCAAGCGCACACTCTCTGGTTCGAGAGGATTTAGTTTTATTAGGAGACTCCATTGTCAGAGAAACTAGTAACATTTTTGTAATAAGGAAGGTAGACTAGAATCAGGGTGTGTCTGCCGGGAGCAACAATTAATTAAGCCAGATTTTAAGGAGGTAAAGAGGGTATTATTATTCATGTGGGGACTAATGATATTAAGTACACGCGAGCTGACGATCTGTTGGCTAAGCCGTAGCCTAGTGGTCAGGCGCGCGAGTGACTGGGGTTCAAGCCCTTGACCACTGAATACGGTGCTGTTTCTTGTATTCTATCTATCTTGTAAACTCCTCTGACCGTTTGGTCGTCCCGGAGTATAAACAGAAAATTTATTATTTTTATAGGCCCATGCTGAAAAAAGTGCTACGAGTTAGATCGAAATGTGTATACTTCTGCCGTTCTGTTAAGGCACGATAAGAAGGACTATATGCTGAAAGCTTGTGAATTACCTCAAGACTTGAAGCACCCTCCAACGCATTTTGGGGGAAAAGTTTTATTAGCGTTGTCGCACTTGTAGTTAGAAGGATACTATGTTATAGAGACGGGATACATTTGAACAAAGGTTGTGCAAGGGTTTTTACTAGTGTCACTGAGTATACTTTAGGGTTCAGGGAAACTGCTAGTTGGAGGGACAGTTAATACAAAGGGTACTAGGAAAGTTTTGCAATACAGCTTTGTTTATTTAATTTTTTCAAAGTAATTTCCTCTACATTCAATACACCTCTCCATCCTCCGAAACCAATCTTTAAACCAGTTCTGCCAAGTTTCACTAGGGAGTAAAGCACACTCGTTGTCCCAAGCCCGTATAAGGTCCTCATCACTGGAAAACCGCCTCCCTTTTAGCTTCATTTTCACATGCGGGAACAGTGCAAAGTCGCAGGGAGCAAGGTCTAGACTGTAGGGAGGGTGCTCGAGAAGTTTCAGTCCTGTCGTGGTCAAATATTCGGTGCAGGCTTTGGCGCGGTGAGCTGGAGCATTATCGCGATGGAGGTACCAGGTGTCCATTCTTGACTTTGGCCGCAGGTTCTTCATAGATCCAATGACTTTAGGCAGGCATTGTTCAGTATACCACTTAGCTGTGACTGTCTTCTGCGTGTCCAAAACGACACGTTCCACAATTCCACTCGATTTGAAAAATACAGCTATCATTTTCTTCTTTACAGATCGGGATTTTCTGACAATTACGGGTGTGTCGTCATCATCAAAGACCCAAACTTTGTTTTGAGCCTTGGTCGGCAGATCGTAATAGTACAGCCAAGTCTTGTCACCTGTCACGATGTTGTTCACATACCGAGATTGTTCCTTATCAAACTTTTTTAACATCTCCCGGCACCAAGTCACACGTCGTGTCATCTGCTCTTCAGTCAGTTGATGCGGCACCCAGAGAGAACAAAGTTTCTTCACATGCAAATGATCTTGCAGAATCGAACGAATTGCTGGTGCATTTAGGCCCAAAGTATCCTCTATCTGTTGGTAGGTCACTCGCCTGTTTTCGTCAAGCATTTTCCTCACAGCAGTAACGTTTTCCTCCGTAACTGACGTTCGTGGCCTTCCCGGCCTCTCAGAATCCTCCAGAGTGAAATTTACCCTTTGGAATTCTCTATACCACCTGAATATCGTTGTACGATGTGGACAATCATCATCTAGTGCAAGGGTCATTTCTTCTAAGCACTGGTCTATGGTTAAACCACGCACGAAATTATACCGCAAAACTGTCCTTATCTCATTTCGTGACCACGATGCCATCGCAAGCACTTTACACTCTCACTACTAATGAATAACTGAGCCCATCGACTTGGCGCGCCGGCTACTATGCACGTATGAACATGTCTCAACATGCAGCAACAAGCAGCTTCCTGTGATTCATTGTTGCGTCATATTGCAAAACTTTCCTAGTACCCTTTGTATAGATATGCATTTATCTGATGATATGGGCCAACGTAACTCTTGCACACATCTCAAAATTTATTTTTTGTTGACAACAAATTCGATATTGGCAAGATGGTCTGGGGGTTCTTGCGTTTTAAACGACAGGGAAGTTTTGCTAGGGAGGGAAACAAGCATATATAACTTTAAGGGTGTGTGAAGGTACTAAACTGTACAAGAACACTTAGTCTAAAATGTGTATTTAGTAACTTCAGGATTGCCGTCAATAAAATGAATTAATTCGAACTGTTAGTTAGGGCAACGAATTCTGACATAACAGAGCTAACGGAAATGTGGTATCACCTGGAAATAGGGGATTAGGAAGGATAGAAAATTTAGAACGTGTGGTATGGTTTATTGTTATACACAGAACTACACTCGTTATTCTGCAAACGTGAACTACTCATTAATTCAGGTGGGGAAGGGCAAACAGAATTCGAAATATATTGCAACTATATAGTGCATGAAGTTTGTGGAGTAAAAACGATGCATTTGATGATTCAGAGTTAGATGTACGAGGTTTGGCAAGTTTCAGGATTGAATCAATTTAAAGAAAATCATTTGGCAGAAATGAAGCGGAATTTTTAATATTTTAAAGTAATCGGCTTAAGCAGCTTATGAGCTCACTCGTAGCGTCGTTAGAAATATTATTAAAGGCATTTCAGCTGACCTCCCCCAATTCACTTTTCACATTTCTTTTAATGTCTCTTACACTTCAAGTCGGCGTCCTTTCAGCGAGGATTGATTTTGGAGAAATAATTTTTAGGAATAAATCAGAGGAATGAGGGGATTTCGTTGTTCGCAATTCTATGCTTTTTATATATATAGGGTTTAATAATCAATGCAGAATGCGGACTAGCGTTGTTATGCAACAAGATGTCGCTCCCATCGCCTTGCTACAGGCTTAACTCTATGAATTCTTCTGACCATATTATTCCAATCTTGTGTACTGGTATAGTATTCCTTAATTACTGTTTTACTCTTGGTGGAAAAGTTTCTTGTGAATTATTCCTTTGCTATTGAAGAAATTTGTCAACATCAGTTTTTTTTTTTTTTGAACACGAAATGTTTTGTGTCTCGTATAACATGTTAATCGTCATTCGATTTCGATGCTTTGTCTCTTTTTGTAGAGCACGTTGTAAACACCATGACTCGTCGTCTGTTACGATGGAATCGAATAAGGAGGGATCATAAGCAATGGCTTAAATGAGGTCTTTACATTCTTCGACTTTGAGCAACTATTGTTCATCTTATCTATATAGCTTCATGTAGGTCATTGTAGCGTCTGCCATGGGGCGCCTTCTTTCTTTCCGTCAAATAGCGCGAAACGAATCTAGCGCAGATCTTTCGTGTTCCCAACTCTATCAGAATTCGACGAATTATTTTTCTATTAATGTGATGGCCTTTCATCTTTCAACGAGTCATTCGACGATCTGACGCAATCAATGTGAACTTGCTGGACCATTTCTGTAGTTTCAAGAATTGTTGGACCTTCACTGCGGTCTGTCATTTCGAGATGGCTAAGGATCTTCCAGATCCTTAGCCATCTCGAAACCCTGTAAACCTTTGAAAAGTAAATAAATAAATATAGTCTTTATTATGGAAAGAGAAACTGCACCAATCCCTTCACCACTTTGGTATGACAGGGGTTTACGATTTGAGTGAGGCACTTTAACACCTAATAATAGCCAAACTCACAGTGGGACGATACGTTAATATAATATGAAGACAAATAAACATATTAATGGGATAGTAAGACTGATTGCAGACATATATATGTATATAGACAGCTGTTACTTTGATTATGGCGGAGTGGTTCTTACTGCAAGGAGATTGCTCTGTCTGTACTTTTCTCTTTCGCCATTTTGTGCGTGTTGCTGTCTGTTTTGCTGAGCATGTCGAGGATTTTGTTGGGAAGGAATCTGTTCGCCAGATCAAGCCTGTTGGTATGACTGACGGCCATTGGAGTTAGAGCATTATTACTGTACGCTTGTTTTTTCTACTTTCTTGCTTTTTCTCACTATTCTTCAACCTCACATCACATAAAATTTAATGTGTGATTTTTTATGTCAATTAGCACAGTAATAATGGCTCGAAAAACACAACTTTAATATGATTGTGTGGGAAAGACTTGCAATACGCGCTGACCTTATAGAGGGACACAGTCACATACGTCACTCGCCACGGCGAGTTGTGTCAAGGTCATACGTGCTATGACATGTATGCAATAGACTCAGTCTTGTATATTAAATGTGTCAAAGCTTGTATTTTTTAGGCTATGTAAAATTTGCTGCCCTGGTTTTGTACTAAAAATAAGCAGCTGATTTTATCAGCACTTTCGTCCAACACATTCACATCTCACAGATGTGAGATGTGAATGTGTTGTGAATAAAATAACGCAGTATGGGAAATTAAAACGTACCGCAATGACTTCGGCCATCCTGTTCACTACTCAGGCGTAGATAGCAAGGTTTTCTTCTCCAGAAACTGGGAATATTTCGTCCAGCAAAACAGGCAAATCGACCAGAGAACACGCGCAATTTACAGACACATTACACAAATTGGTATATGTAAGAAATTACCGGGTGACCGTAATAAGTTCAGTTTTTTTTAGTTCACAGTCAATATGGCTTCTCGGCCTTTTGACTAAGTTTAAAGTGTAGTATCAGAAGTTAACAGTCCAACTAGAAATTGGCTGAAGTCCTATAATCCAATGAATAACTCTATTAAATATCAAAATGTTTACTGTGTGTACTACAGGCCCAAAACTACTTCAATTTTTAAAGATATTTATATTGAAATTAATTGTAACAAAAGTACACATACAAAATATAAATATCAGATGTGTAATTAAAATGTTGATATATTTAGAATCAAATATTAGTGAAAGCGGTGTAATGTCATGAGCGATACAAAATTATAAAGTATCTATATTAAAATGAATAAATAATATTCACAACATTTAAATACCCTTCGCAATGATTATGTGAAATAACAGTGGGACTAGACTAGTCAGTATACGTACTCCAACTTTAGAAAAGCTGCCATTCTCCACAGCCTAAGAATATTAAACTGGAGGTGTCGCTGCCCTGTAATACTCCAGACTCGCACAGTGAAGCCACTAACATCAGCATTATTTATACTGTATATTTTAAAACATATTAATATTATTATTTTTTCCCCCTCTTTGTGGAATTTTTTCCACCCCGTGACGGATACTGGTATCACGTGCGTGCATGTGGTGATTGGTTATATTTCGTGATAATTGTTATTATTACTGTTGGTTCAGGAACTTTCTTACTGTCCTATGTGTATTTAAGATCGCGGCTTTCTGGAGATCCATGTAAGTGTTCACTAGGAGACCTATCGCTATTAGGTTCTTAAGGATGCTTTTTGGCACCATTCCGGTGGTAGACACGTTAATTGAGATGATCATCACTCGTTCGTTCTGTATGCCATATTTGTTTGACATCTTGTCTTAGATCTGATATTTTCTGGAAGTTGCTGGTGTTGGGCACCGTTATGTCGATTAGGATAGGTAGCCATTAATTTTTTTTCGATAATGGTTATGTTTGGTTGTACGAACTCGTGTTGTCCCTTATTATGGCGTGTTCTTAGTATAGTTTGTGAGTATATGGGTATGCAGTACGACCTGAGGTTCGTGCTTGTAACACCGTACAATTTTTTGATCAACTGGTATTTTTGCGCTAAATTAAAAACTTCAAAGACTTTGGCTTTAGTTTTGAAGAGGTGAGGCAAGGAATTATGTTCATATTCAGTTCTGGTGCAGGAAAAGGCGTTACTAACTGGGTCATTGGATTAGCACCAAAAATATACAAGTATATAATACAAAATGATCATATTTTTCTGGGGTTCTCCTCACACAGGTTTCGTCATTTTACAGTTGTTTCTAAATGTTTTCGTTGTCTGGGTTATGGTCATTCAGCGTAAAACTGTTCGCACAAAACAGTCTCGTGTGGCCATTGTTCCAATGGAGGCCACGTTTTCTCGGAATGCACACACAAAGAGAAGCCACCAAAATATGTCAACTGTAAGAGGAGAAATTGAGATTTTCAACATTCTGTTCGTGATAGCTGCCGTCCCAAATACATAAAAGTGATAGAATTGACAGAAAAGAGAACACAGTATGAGTAATTCGGCTAATTTAAATCCTCTTTTGAATGTAAATTATTCTTACCAGGGCATTAAAATCCTCCAAATTAACGGCCAAAGAGCTAGAGCAGCTATGGACGAGATAAGGGTGGCTGCGTTTGAGAATAATATGGATATTATTTGCATTCAGGAACCTTACTGCTCGCACAAATTGGTGGTGGTGGAGCATTTAAGGTAATGGCTTTCTCAACTTCTGCAAGAATTGCGCATTCGCTTGACAGTTCACCTAAGAGAGCTATCGTCATTTTGAATAATGATTTGGTGGTCACCTCTATTTCTGGTGAGTGTTCTCAGAACGCAGTCTGTTTGCTTGTCGCCTCGATTTATAAATTTCTACATTGGTTTTCTCTATTGCCCGCGGTCAGAAGATTTCCGATTGGCTCTGTACAATATAGATAAGTTTGTGTACAAAGTTTGCCTCGAAAAACTTGCTCATTTCTGGTGATGTAAATGCAAAATCCAATATGTGGCACAGCGGGTTTATAGACCTTCGTGGTTCGGCCCTGGAAGATATTATTCTGCTCATGAACTTACTCTTCAAACTTTACCTAATAAACCCTACATTTTTTCGACCGCCAACGGTGAAAGCAATATTGATATTACTCTGACCTCTGTCGAAATTGATTGTTATATCTCTCATTGGGATGTTGTCCCAGAGTTAATCAACTGTGAGCACCGTGCCATAGTTTATGATCTTCTTCCTGGGCAGCGAGTCAATGGCCTTCAACTTACTAATCTTAGGAGATTTTCCATTACCAGTATTAAATGGAACAAATTTAAAGATTTTTCTCTCTACTGTTCTACTGTCTTTACGACAGAAATGATCGAATCCCTTAATATACTAATGGCTGAGGAGATTGTTGATTTTGTTCAAACCCAGTTGTATCTTGCCCCGGATTATGCAGAGAAGAGAAAACACAACAAGACAACTCCTGTCCCTTGGTGGAACTTAGATCTTGCAAATTTAAGATCGCTAGTTCAGAACGCAATGAAGGAATATCAAAAACACAGACATCTGTCTCAACAGGATGTTCTAGCATACAAGAATTCTTATAGAGATCTTCGGAGGAGATACCACAAGGGAATAGCTAATGCTAAAATAGCTTGTTGGCAAGGATTCATCAAAGAGGTTGGGACACTATAGCATATACTCTACGGTATATGCTATAGTGTCAAGTCTGTTCCCTGAAGATAGTCCAGAGTTGGATACAATGGAGCAAGGTCAGATACGTCTTGACAATAGTATCTATACGGGTTCAACTGATATTGAGTGTTTTAATCTGTTGGAGTTGGGTTCTGCCATAGCTAGACTAAACAACAAGAAATGCCCCGGAATTAACCTTGTTATCGTCAAGTTTTTCGAAACTTGAACAAATGCCTCCTGGAAGAGTACTTTCCCAATCAGTGAAAATTGACATTGCTCAAAATTCTTCACAAGCCGGGGGGGAAACACATCCGATCCCCATGCATACAGGCCAATTTCCTAACTTGCTAATGTGGGAAAGTTATTTGAACATCTTCTGGCTCCCAGGATACTAAAGAAATTTGAGGGAAACCAATTATGCTCAAGCTGTCAGTTTGGCTTCAAGAAAGGGGGGGGGGGGTCCACTGACGATGCTAATCTTACATTGACTAACTTTATCCAGAATTCATCTTCTAAATATGTTTTGGAAATTTTTGTGGACTTTGAGGGCGCTTTCGACTCCCTCTGGTCTTTAAGTTGGCTAAATGTGATAATTATGTATACAGGGTACTGAGATCATACTTTTATGAGAGATGCGTCATGGTCAAGGCAAAGCATCTCCCAGGTTTCGAGAAGATGCCCCCAAGGGTGGGTGTTGGGGCATCTCCTCTGGAATGCTGTATTAGATCAGTGGCTCACGAGAACATACGACGATTCTCTAAAGGTGATCTATGCTGATGACTTCGTGATTGCTATAGAACGAAGGTCACGTAAAGTATTAGAGGACAATATTCAACCTATCTTAGATGATTTGGTGGCATGGGCAGAAATCAACAAGCTCAAGATATCTCCCAGTAAAACAAATTTCATGACATTTAAAAACCATTTTAATTATGGAAGACCATCAAGAATTCAATTTAATGGTTCACACATACTCTATGTTCCTCAAAACAAATATCTCTGCATAATCCTCAAGCATAAATTAACCTTTCTCTGTCATGTCACCAAACTGCAGGAAAAAATTAGACATTTTACTGCTTCGATCATAAGAATCTCCAAAAGAGACTGGGGTTTGAATAAAAAGACAATAAAACTATGGGAAGGAGCAGCAGTGCTTAGCACATGCTTCTTGATTAGACCGGGGTTCTAGCCCGTCACCACCAAATACGGAGGATGCGGAAAGGTCAGGGAATGACCACCGCATATTCCGGAGCAATATGGCCTTAGTTGCTAATGCTCCGAAACACCAAATAACAACAACCATGAAACTATATTATAATACAATATTTCTGCCTATAGTTTTGTACGTAGCAGGTATTTACCACCAGAACATTAAGGTCAAAATCAAAAATAAGCTACTATCAATACAAATAACAGTGCTTCTGGCACTGAAAAATGTCCCTCGTACAGTATCAAACAATGCCCTCCAAATCCTTGGAGGAGAATTGCCCTTAGATTTATTTGTCTTGTACAGAGGCATGATTTATAAACATAAGAAAGTACTGCAGGTATCTATTATGGGAATTACAATAGACTCAGTTAGTAACGTGAAGGCAGAGTGGAAAAGATTGTGGAGTGAAGTAGTAGTAGTAATGGCATGTGATGCAAGAAAGCAAGTGTATGAGCTTATGCAGCATCAGCCAAAAATAATCACACCATTTCCTCCAAATGCCTGTCCAGTTCCTCCTTAAATTTATTTAACCTATCAACTTCCACAACGACATATGGAAGTTTGTTCCAGCAATTAACCACCAGCTGGCTAAAGGCAAATTTACGCACATCTATTCTACATCTGTATTTTCTTAATTTGAATTTATGGCCCTTTAGGTTCTTAATCTGAACAAGGAGAAGGATTCCGTCAGAATTCAGTGTGCTCAATTCTTTCAAGGCCTTATACACATCAATCAGATCACCTTGCAGGTGCCTAGTCTACAGCCACTGCAATTTGCAGAACTTAAGCCTCTCTTGGTAAGAAGATCCCTTTATTCCCCTCACCAATCTTGTTGCCCTTCTCTGTACACGCTCAAGCAAATCTACATCCTTCCTAAAATGAGGCCTTCAGACCTGTACGCAGTACTCAAAGCGTGGCCTGACCTGCCTGGCAGCCTGTCTGCATTGCTCAGAAAACTTGATATCTGATTGCACAATTACTTCCAGGTCTTTTTCATTTTCTACCACCCTATATGTAGTACTACACAGTTGGTACATTCCTCTGGGGTTACTTCTACCCATATGCAGTACTTCGCATTTGTCAAGGTTAAACTTCAGTTGCCACTTCTTAGCCCATCTGCCCAAATTATTTAGACCCTGTTGCAGTAGCACACTGCCATTACTGTCATTACCAACCCTGCTAACCTTTGTATCATCTGCAAAATTCGACACTAAGCCTGATATACCGTCATCAATATCATTGATAAATATACAAAACAACAGAGGACCCAACACCGAGCCCTGTGGGACTCCACTAATAACATTAGTCCACGAAGAGCAGCACCCATTGATTACCACCCCCTGTCTTCTCCCACTCAACCATCCTTTTATCCATTGCAGCAACTTACCCTTAATACAATTCTGCTCCAATTTGTACTATAGTCTTCCATGCCCAAAAGTGTCAAAAGGTTTACCTGAAATCCAAATATATGATATCAAAATTATTTTTTGCATCCAGTTCCTTTGTAACCACATCATAATATCCTATCAAATTTGTTAGACAAGACTTTCCCTTAATAAACCCAAGCTGTGTCTGAATTATTGCTGCAGTCTTGTCTAGATGATCCTGCAATGCATCTTTAATCAGTGACTCCATTATTTTACCCGGAACAGAAGTTAAACTAACTGGTCTGTAATTACTCGTGTCACCCTTCGATCTCCCTTTGTGAATTGGGGATACATTTGCACATCTCCAGTCTGTGGGGACTTCCCCTGAGTCCAAGGATGCTCTCATAATTATGGCTAAGGGTATGCGTAGTTGCTTTGCCGCCTCCTTAAATATAACTAGATAGATCCCAACCACCCCAGGTGACCTTCATATGTTTAACTTCAACAGTTTCTCCTCCACTTTGCTCTCAATGTAGTGCGTAATAATTTTGCTCACAAAATTATTACGCACCCTACTACAATTTAATAACCTTCTGCCATTTTATTTTCAAACCTTAATAACTCCTCACTTGTGAATGTAGATACAAAATACACATTCAGTTTGTTTGCTGTCTGAGCAGGATCATGAACAGCCAAACCATCGATATCAAGTGGACCAATCAGATTCATCCCCTTCCTTTTAGAGTTTATATAAGTAAAGAAATCCTTGCTGTTTTTCTTAGCATCTTTTGCCAAAGATTTCACGTAATCTGCCTTCGCCTGCCTAACCCGATTACAGTCTAGCTTATATCTGCCATAGGCTTCTGAGTCGCTTGATAATTTATATGCATCCCATGCATTTTTCTTCACTGTCAGGAGTCTCATTAGTTCATTTGATAACCATTTAGGCCTAAACCTTGAACAATATTTCTTAATAGGTATGAAACGTTTAGTAGCTTCCACGATTAATTCCTTGAATGCTTCCCACTTAGAATTTACTGTTAGTAACATTGTCAGTTTATCCCACTGCACAGAATTTAAAAACTGTTGGAGACCACTGTACTCACCTTTACGGAAGCAAAAACCCTTTCCTTTACCCCTGATGGTAATTAAATCTTTAAGTACATCCCACATCAGTACAATGTGATCACTGCCACCTAGTGGTTCCTTTATCTGCAAATTCTTAATACACGAATGATCACTGCTGATAACCATATCAAGAATATTACTCTCTCTGGTTGCCTCTCGAACATGCTGCTACAGAAAACAATCATCCAATAAATCCACAAAAGTCTTACTAGTGTGTGAGTGACCAATCCACAAGTTCCAGTCAATATCTGGGAAGTTAAAATTCCCCATTATAAGACATTCTGATTTATTAGTCCACTCTATTTCTCTGTACAAGTGTTCATTGTACTCATTCGAGTCAGTAGGCATATAACACACTCCTACTCTTATTTTTGCTTTCGCAGTGCTTATGTCACACCAAACTGACTCAACAGTGCACTGTTCATCTATATCAATTGGATGCACTTCTTTTGATTTTATGTTTTTCTTAATTAACAGCATAACACCTCCTCCCTTCCTATCCTGTCTATCCTTTCTGTACACACTGTACTCCCCAAATTCCAGTTCTTCATTCCTTATATCTGTGTGATACCACGTCTCTGCTATCCCCACAATATCCGCCTTTGATGTCTTGACGAACACTTTAAATTCATCAAATTTATTTACTATACATCCAAGTATACATGTACCTATCCTTATTATTAGTTACCCTAACACATCCCATATACCCACCTGTTTCACGATGACTGCCATCCGTCCCTGAAACCCCCAGCACCCCTCGCTCCAGGTCGCTACTTATTCTTATAGAAGTTGTGCAAAAATAACCTTCACCTCTGCCTGCAGGCACTTTTAAACTTTTTGTCTGTGAATCCCCCAAGCTAGCAGTTTTCCCACCCTCGTAAATCTGCCACGATAGCGTCAGCAAATATTCTTGCACCCTTTCTATTTAAGTGTATCTCATCCGTGTAGAAGCAGTCTCTCCTGTTAACAAGTACAGACCACGCTGAAAAAAAATCACCCCTTGAGCCTTGCACATTCCCTCCAGGCCCTAATTGATTGACAAGGCTCTCATCATGTATTTCCTACTATTGTATCTGGGCAGAATTGCAGACACTTTCAAATTTAACCCTGACTCACGACATTTTTGCAACATTGATCTGTACTTGTTAAATAAATCTGCAGATCTCCTACTCTTAATGTCATTGGTGCCAATGTGTACAACTATATCACCTTTTGTGCCCTTAAAAGATGATATATGCTTTACAACATCATCAACTTTTGCGCCTGGCAGACATACCCTGGTCCTGTTCCATCTATCCTTTTTACACAATATATTTCCCGTCTCCCTGACAATAGAGTCACCAATAATAAGTGGTTATTATTTGGCAAAGTAGATGGAATGAATCAGTGCATGGTGAAGTCACAAAGAAGTATATTGAAAATGTTGAGTTTGCCTTCTGCTCAACTTTCTGTTTCATGGTTTGCACCAAGCATGTTTTCGACGTATTTGTTAACAGGCCATGGATGTTTGAGGGCCAAACTTTTCGACAGAGGTTTGGAGCCGGCTCCTTTTTGTACCTGTGGTCAAATGGAGGACTGGATCCATGTTTTACTATTTTGTCCGCAGTATACAGACCATCGAGTATTGCTACTTAATCAGGTTTCAGGTCTAGCTGAGAAAGATGTAAAAATACCATTTGAGAACAAAACAAACTTTGAGACTTTCCACACTTTTTCAGAATCGGTCTTTAAAAAAATACTTGAACTAGGAACTCAAATCCAAAATCGAATAGAAATCTGACAGCTGAGAAGTTAATATATATATAAATGAGTAATATGGAAAGAAAGTTAATAAATTGTAACAAACTGTAACTTGTGGGGGGGGTTTCAATGTTGTATATATATATAATTTATATTATTTTAATTTATTCCCCTATTTAAACAACTCCCCTTTATAATATCTCCCCACTTGCGCATCTGACTATTCAACTTCACAGAAGACTTCAGGTTTTTGGGGGGGGGAACTTCTAGATGTATTTTATTCCCTTCGGAATGGCTTGTGTCCAGTACAACAAATAATTACACAAATGTTATACAAAAAAACAAGTTTATTATGCATATTTACAGTTAAATCATAACAAATCTCATTAAGAATAGAATTTCACTGTTTCAACACCAAGGTACTTACAACATATCCAGTCTCTTCCTATCTAACAGGCTCCTTTACAGACTTGACTTTTTTTTATCTCACCTTTCTCATTACACATACACAGGTTAAATAGTTACACTCTTTATGCTCACCTTATTTCTTCTCCTATTACAACACAATCAAATCATACCTCATAGGTGTCAATAACATTTTTTTTATCATTAAAGTTAAATACATCATTGATCATATTACTTTTATGTATCATCATAACTACCAATTTATTCTTTAATTCCCTATTCCTCTTTCTTATATATTTCTTTAACCATTGTCAGTTACAGAACGTGATCACCAAAATACAATATTACATTCAAACACACCTTTAAGGGTTGGCAATATACATAAATTTTATCTCCACACGTTTAATATTTCTATTTTTACTACAATTCCATCCGTTCACTTTCTCATCTACATTACTATCCTCCTTATTCCAAATTACTGCCTAAACCAACCATAATTGCCTTAGAGTAGATTTTACTCCTATATGGTTCACCCATCTAATCTTATCTTTATCATTAAAATTCCCCAATTATCGCACTACAGTCCTTTCACTAGTATTTAACTTACAGTATTTTCAAAATAACTTTCTCTTATCATTGAATTCCCCAAATATCGCTCTACAGTCCTTTCTCTAGCAGTTAACTTACAGTATTCTCAAATTAACTTTCACTTACTTAATTTCTATGGTCAGGTGTCTTCATAAGGGCCTTCTATCCTATCCTTATCCAGAGCTGCTATCTTCTGCTATCCAGGGCTATATCTTACAGCTTCCAGGGCATTATCATACGGCATTCGCAACTGCTACTCCGCTTTCAGGATCTGCTACTTTTCCTGTCAGGACGGCTACCTTTGCCTTTCAAGACTATATCAGGATATTATCGCCTTCCTCGGTGGACTGGGTGTTCTAAGGGAATCTTCTTCTCTCATTCTCACTGTTTGCAGAACTTTCTTTTACTACCCCCTTTCAGTTCATCTCCTAATTTCTCACTCACTACATTACTGATAACCCCACTTCGACTTTTTTCGTCGGCTATTTCTTCATCATCTTTCAAGCAACTCTTCCCGACTCACCCTTCCACTAGCACCGCTCAAAAAAAAAAAAAAGTTCTCCCCTCTCCTTCTCTTCCTTTTTTCACTCTCTCTCACTCTCTTTCCCTTGTGTCCGTATCCATCCACAATTTGCTCCGGAGTTCGCCACGCCTCTTCAAGAGTGTTTTCTACCAATCTTCTCCTTCTTTTTAATTTTTTTTCTTTTCATTTGTTGGAAAGCCTAGTTCAGCCTGCCCCGTAGCACGTGATTCTCTATACCCCTTTCTTTACAACCTGTTGACATCCGTTGTGTTCTTTGATGTCGGCCGAATACTCCAAAACAACTCTTCCTGTCTCATAACAGCTTGTCTCTATTGCACTCAAAAAAACCACAAAACCTGACACTGGCTACCATCGCGTCTATTTTTAGAAACTAGTGTGTGCTTTTCCGAATACGTTTCCGGTGTGTGACCTCTCATAAACCTTAAGTTGTTTTTGTAGCGCCGGACCCCCTGCTGGGTTTGTCATAGTATTCTCCATCAGTTTCCAGTTTTAACGGATGTAAAGCTAATGGCACTGTTTTCGATCCTACTACTCTTTTAATTTTTATACCTACTTCCAGAATAATTCTTATTTCTGAAACTTCATATATTACCCTTTTATCCTATTAATGGCAAGAATCAAAGGAAAACTAACTTTCAAAGTCTTAATGAAAAATATTTTATTTTTTGTAAGATTTTCAAATCTTACAAACTAATACTTATGGGCCAATGCACTCGTTAGAGCAATTATGCATTACGACCATAATGTGTATAAAATATGTTGTATAATATTAAAGATAATTCAAGCAGACAATACCAAGACGGATTTAAAGAAACGCAAGGGATAAAGTAAGGTATGATATATAAATATATATATATACAAAAAATTCAAATATATACATAAAACTTATCGTTGTCTACCCAAAATCTAGGTATGATTCGAAAAAAAAAATATTTTTAACTACCTTTAATTGGTTTAGATTCAAATTACTTAATCTCTGAATTTATATATCTTAGCAGATATTGATCATTACAGAAACAGAGAACTCCTTGTCGTTTTTTGCTTTCAGTCTGGGTGGTTGGCCCCAGTTGAAATCACCTAGATTGTGGGTAGACAACGATAAGTTTTATGTATATATTTTAAATTTTTGTATATATATATATATTTATATGTCATACCTTACTTTATCCCTTGCGTTTCTTTAAATCCATCTAGGTATTGTCTGCTTGAATTGTCTTCAATATTATACAGCATATTTTGTATATATGTATGTGTGTGTGTGTGTGTGTGTGTGTGTTCCATTAAATATAAAAAAGAATAACTTGGTGTGAGATATGTAAATTTAATTGTATTTCTAGGATTTAGAGTTAAATTCTAGTACCTTGTACAAATGTAAATATTTAATTCGCTAAGTTTATTGGAGTTTTTCAAATTGGCTTGTATCTACTGAGGCTTGGATATTTTTCTACTAGTTTTTTTTTTTTTTTCTTCTGGCTTCCAGGTTTGGGCAACCCGAGCGCGGAATTTCCCGCCCACCGGTATTGCATTATCTCCGGTAGGTGCGGGATTTGTGCACAAGGGACTAAAGGTGATAGTAGACCCAGGCTCGGCTCCTTGTGCCTGGGGACGGGCAGCGGCTGCGTAGGTGTTGGCTGCTCCCTGGTGGTGAGGCGGACTGACACAAGCGACACACAATACACTAATACATAAAGCTTTGCAGAGTTTCTGCACCAACACAGACGTGCAAGGTGGAGATGGACTTAGGCCTAGGAGCCACCCTCAATACAGGTAAAACACGCACACACGTTTTTTTTTTACCTGTTTATATTGCTGATTTATTTTCACTCTATATAAATCTTGTATATATATTTGAGAATTTATTAAAATTGTGTGTGTGAATAAAAAATAATGGAATGGAATGGTATTTTTGCGCTAGCCTCTAATATATTATCCTGGCGACCAGGAAGTGTCCTTGATGAGTGTACTCCGTCTAGGCGATCACCTTGCATCCCGCGGTGATGTGCTGGATTGTCTGAGCCGGATGGCATCGTCGATATGTGTCATCTTTCACTCCGAGGTCCTTAGTGATGTATTTCCTCTACTTCCTGTACGATTTTGGAAGGAAATCGGTGTGTGTGTGTGTGTGTGTGTATGTGTGTGTGTGTGTGTGTGTGTGTGTAGTTTAAAGTTGGGCTCCTTTATATTTGGGTAGTTGTATATGTTTTAGGCCTCCATAGCTGAGTGGTCAGGCGCGGCAATGCAGTAGCACACACTCTTTGAGTAGAGACCGGGGTTCAAGCCCCTGACTACTAAATACGGTCGATCTGCCAACGCGCACTGGACCAGCGTGGCAGATTATGGTCCATTCCCTCAACATGAATCGTTGAGGATGAATCGAGAATCGTGATAATGGCTGCAGTTTACCTTTTATATATTTTAGTGTTTTTTCTACTGATTGGATAATACCTTCAGATTGAAGAATGTCTCTCCTGAAAGATGGTATAAGTTACTTTTTTGTTCTCTAAGGGGCTGGCAAGTTTTTGATTAGATTTCCATTTTAGAAATCTGTATTTTGACTATACTGTTGTGCTTGTAATAGTTGCCTTGTTGTTTTAAATGGCAATTGTCTGACCTGGGAAATAATTGTGTGCGTTATACTTGCCCTCCCTTATACTATTTATAGCGCATTGGGCGGGGTCCTTTCAGGGAGCGAGCTGTTGTGGAGAAATCTGTACTAAATATACACGATGAATACTAATTCTACTGATGCGGATGAAACCACCGTATTAGATGTGGCAGAATCTCCTTCTTCAGAAACTTTAACTGAAGTCTATGAAAACACTACTATTACAGAAGACCAGTGTGACAAATCCGGAGGTGACCTTGTTTCTCGAGTAAACCTTACAAAATCGGATGAAGCTGCTATAGCTTCACAACTCAAAACGCTTTCTCGAGCTTCGGCTCTTGATCAAGAGCCAAAGGCTGAGAAATGGTATGGGTATTCTTTCAGATGGGGAAGACACTCAAAATGTTTCTTCAATATATGAGGCCATAAACAACTTTAAAAATTCAGCTTGTAAAGTTCCTCTCATCCAAAGCCAATAGAGCCACAAAAGCCGCTGTGAATGTTGTCATGGACAGATCGCCTAATGTATAGACCATTGCCACAGTGCTTCGCGTAGACAAGTGCATAAGAGCTAGTAATGTTGAACTGCCTGCTCGTACTGAAATTCTGGAGCGGGTTATTAACTCCTTAACTAATAAACATTCATCTGCTTCCGTTGGTAGTCCTAGTGTAAGTACTACCACAAATAATATAAATACTTATGCTACTGTGCTGCAAAAGGATTTTCTTAATCAAGCTGTGTCTGAAGGTGGTTACGGCCTGACTTCCTCAGAGGATCATGTTGGACCCCAAGTTAAAGAACCTCCGAAACAACTAAACGTTGATATTCTACTGGCTAGTGATGACGGCGATTTGAAAACAAGCCACGATGTCAAAGAAATGGTCAGCAACACGTTGAAACAAGATTTTAAGACAATGAGAGTAAAAAATATAAGGATGGCAAGAAATAAAAGAGTCATTTTGGAGATATCAAATAAAGACAATCTCAAGAATCTAGCTTCTTCTGAGTCACAAATGCAGGTATCAAAATATTCTCTCCTAAGAGGGCGGATTCTTCAGTGCTTGAAGAACTGAATAATCCAAGTTTTTGATTCAAAGAACCTTTCCAGTGAGGATATTTTAGAGGACAAATACATTAAAAATCTTATTGATTATGGTTTCTCCTATGAGGATATAAAGCAGGAAATAGTATTTAAGTTTAACATCAAATCTCGTTCTACTAAATTGGGTTATAAGTTTTTTTTTTCTTTTTATTCTCAGAATTTTTAAATGTATTACCGACTTACCAAGAATTTATATTGGCTGGAGTGCACATAGACATCGACCACTTACAATAGTAACAAAGTGTTTCCTTTGTCTAGGATACGGACATACGTCTCAATACTGCACGCACAAAAGTCTTTCTTGTAGACACTGCAGCAATAGTGGACACATTTATGCGGAATGTTCGCATAAAGGAGGTTCCCTTAAATGTGTTAATTACAGAAGACAAAAACGCGACTTCCAACATTCTGTCCGGGACGAAAACTGTTATGTATATAAAAATGCATTAGAACAAGTACGGAAAAGGAGTAATAACAGTAGCAATTCAACTAACTCTCTAAATTCCTTTTCACCAGTTAATTCTGCACTAAAAATTATTGGCCAAAGATCTCGTGTCGTCCTGAATGAAGTACCTAAAAGCTCGGAGAATCACGGTGTGGATATTATCGCTATTCAGGAACCATTTTTTTGCAAAAGTTCCTTCCAATAATATCTGCAAAGTTATGGGGTTTTCGTTGCTCTGCCGATTAATTCATGCTGATGTCCCTGATCTTAAATCATCTATAAATATTTAAACTAAATCTCTATATGTAATAGTAATTACAGGACTATGCAATAAATTTGCTACTTGCGTGCTCATTACTGGTTCTTCAATTTCATTTTATAATTTCTCGATGTACTGTCCACCTTCAGCTGATATTAATATCCATTTAAACTATCTTGAATCCACTCTCCACTTTCTGTGTTTTTCTAATGTAATAATTACAACGGACGCAAATTCAAAATCTACACCTTGCATCAGTATGAGTACTGATGCAAGGGGAAGCCTGGTTGAAGATTTCTTAACTGCACATAACCTTGTTACACATAATATTCAAGGACAACCCTCAAATTTTAGTAGCTTTGTTGGTGAGCCAAATATTGACGTAACTATAACTTCTGCTAACGTAAGTCGCAACATTATCAATTGGCATATAGACCCTGACTGGTGTTCATCGTGGAATTCTCTTTCATGTTAATAATACTCCACATTTAATTCGTTTCTCTACAAGGAATATTAAATGGGACAGATTTCATCAATCTATCAAAATTGATTTCTTTGACGGTTCGGTTACTTTGCTGGAACAGCTAAATGCTTTGGATATGGTTAACTCTATTCAAGAATCAATTATGAAGGCATGTTATCTCTCAACAAAGAAAAAACGAATTACCCCCAAAACGTACTTTTGGTGGAACAGAAACTTAAAAATCTTCAGGAAGCGAGTTTAATAAGCAAGACGTCGTTTTCAGCGTCATAGAAATTAGCCTCCAGCTGTTGTTGAACATCTAAAATTAGAATATCGAAGACTAAAAAGGAACTATGATAAAGCTATTGCTACTGCTAAAAGTAATTCTTAGCAAAATGTAGTATGTACTGCCGGTACTTTCGATCCCTGGAGTACCTTATATAAATTGTAAAGAATAATAAAACTATTGCAACAGATATTTTTAACACTGTTGCGCAACATAATGAAGAAACTACAAATTGGCATGATGCCATCAGTACGTTCAGATTAGCCTCAACAATACTTCTTATACCTACACTGAGATGACTGTAATTTATAGGAAGATCTTAGAAGACCTTTAAGGAACAGTGTTTTGGACTTCCGACCAAGCTGTGAAGTATCACAGATTAAAAAAATGTGCAACTTGTGAAATGTTTGTCGAACTCTCTGGAACGGAACATGACATTGCCATGGGGGTTGTCTTTGTGTGTGCGCGATGTAAGGAGTGTAAGGAAATCAGGCGACAACTCAGCGTTGCTATGGGCTTATATGAGAGTTTGAAGGACAGGGTGGATGCCCTCGAAAGATCTAAATTGAGGGGCCCATCAGGCTCTCAGCTGCCCACATCAACGCCAGAGCTTGAACTTGGTCATCACGCAATACAGCGGTAACCCCCCAAGGCAGAATGCGCTGGTCCCTCAGGAACTAGTAGTTGTTGGAGACTCTATTGTCAGGGAAACGGGAAACATGCTTTGTAAAAAGGATAGGTGGAACAGGACCAGGGTATGTCTGCCAGGGGCAAAGGTTGATGACGTTGTAGAGCGGATATCATCTTTTAAGGGCACAAAAGGTGATATAGTTGTCGTTGGCACTAATGATATTAGGAGTAGGAGACCGGCAGAATTACTTAACAAGTACAGGTCACTGTTGAACAAAAGCCGAGAATTAGGGTTGAATTTGAAAGTGTCTGCAATTCTGCCCAGACACAATAGAAGGGAGTATATGATGAGAGCCTTGTCGATCAATTCGGCCCTGGAAAGAATGTGCAAGGCTCAAGGGGTAGAATTTTTTTCAGCCTGGACTGTACTTGTTAACAGGACAGACTGCTTCTATAGGGATGGGATACACTTAAATAGAAAGAGTGCAAGAATATTTGCTGATGATATCGAGGCAGTGTTAGGTGGGTCGGAAAACTGCTAGCTTGGGGGGATTCAAGGAATAATAGTTTAACAGTAGCCGTAGGCAGAGGTGAAGGTGATTCTTGCACAACTTCTATTAGAATAAGTAGCTACCTGGAGCGTGGGGTGTTGTGGGTTTTCCTGGACGGATGGCAGTCATCCTGAAATAGGTGGGTATATGGGATGTGTTAGGGTAACTAAAAATAGGAGTAGGAACATGTATGCTTGCATGTATACCAATTTTAGAAGTATAGTAAATAAATTTGATGAATTTGAAGTGTTGGTCAAGACATCAAAGGCGGATATTGTTGGGATAGCAGAGACGTGGTGTCACACAGATATAAGGAATGCTGAACTGGAATTTGGGGAGTACAATGTGTACAGAAAGGATAGACAGGATAGAAAGGGAGCAGGTGTTATGTTGTTAATTAAGAAAAACATAAAATCAAAAGAAGTGCCTCCAGTTGATATAGATGAACAGTGCACTGTTGAGTCAGTTTGGTGTGACATAAGCACTGCGAAAGCAAAAATAAGAGTAGGAGTGTGTTATAGGCCTAATGACTCGAATGAGTACAATGAACAATTTTACAGAAAAATAGAGTGGGCTAGTAAATCGGAATGTCTTATAATGGCGGATTTTAACTTCCCAGATATTGACTGGAACTTGTGGTTGGTCACTCATACACTAGTCAGACTTTTGTGGATTTATTGGATGATTGTTTTCTGCAGCAGCATGTTCGAGAGGCAACCAGAGAAAGTAATACTCTTGATCTGGTTATCAGCAGTGATCATTCGTGTACTAAGAATTTGCAGATAAAGGAACCACTAGTGCAGTGATCACAGTGTACTGAAGTGGGATTTACTTAAAGATTTAATTACCATCAGGGGTAAAGGAAAGGGTTTTTGCTTCCGTAAAGGTGAGTACAGTGGTCTCCAACAGTTTTTAAATTCTGTGCAGTGGGATAAACTGACAATGTTACTAACAGTAAATTCTAAGTGGGAAGCATTCAAGGAATTAATCGTGGAAGCTACTAAACGTTTCATACCTATTAAGAAATATTGTTCAAGGTTTAGGCCTAAATGGTTATCTAATGAACTAATGAGACTCGTAATAGAGATGAAAAATGCATGGGATGCATATAAATTATCAAGCGACTCAGAAGCCTATGGCAGATATAAGCTAGTCTGTAATCAGGTCACAAAGGAGGTTAGGCAGGCGACGGCAGATTACGAGAAATCCTTGGCAAAAGATGCTAAGAAAAACAGCAAGGATTTCTTTACTTATATAAACTCTAAAAGGAAGGGGATGAATCTGATTGGTCCACTTGACATCGATGGTTCGATTGTTGATGATCCTGCTCAGATAGCAAACAAACTGAAAGAGTATTTTGCATCTACATTCACATATGAGGAATTATTAAGGTGTGAAAATGGCAGAAGGTTATCAAATTGTAGCAGGATACTTAATGATTTTGTAATAACTGAGAGCAAAGTGGAGGAGAAATTGTTGATGTTGAACATAAGAAAAGCACCTGAGGTGGATGGAATCTATCCAGTTATATTAAAGGAGGCTGCAAAGCAACTAAGCAAACCCTTAGCCATAATTATGAGAGCGTCCTTGGACTCAGGGGAGGTTCCCACGGACTGGAGATGTGCAAATGTATCCCCAATTCACAAAGGGGGATCGAAGGGTGACACGAGTAATTGCAGACCAGTTAGTTTAACTTCTGTTCCGGGTAAAATTATGGAATCAGTGGTTAAAGATGCATTGCAGGATCATCTAGAGAAGACTGCAGCAATAATTCAGACACAGCATGGGTTTGTTAAGGGAAAGTCTTGTCTGACAAATTTGATAGGATATTATGATGTGGTTACAAAGGAACCGGATGCAAAAAATAATTTTGATATCATATATTTGGATTTCAGGAAAGCTTTTGACACTTTTTCGCATGGAAGACTATTGTACAAATTGGAGCAGAATGGTATTAAGGGTAAGTTGCTACAATGGATAAAAGGATGGTTAAGTGGGAGAAGACAGAGGGTGGTAATCAATGGGTGCTGCTCTTCTTGGACTAATGTTATTAGTGGAGTCCCACAGGGTTTGGTGTTAGGTCCACTGTTGTTTTGTATATTTATTAATGATATTGATGAAGGTATATCAGCCTTAATGTCGAAGTTTGCAGATGATACAAAGGTTGGCAGGGTTGTTAATGACTGTAATGGCAGTGTGCTACTGCAACAGGATCTAGATAATTTGGGAAGATGGGCTAAGAAGTGGCAACTGAAGTTTCACCTTGACAAATGCAAAGCACTGCATATGGGTAGAAGTAACCCCAGAGAAACGTACCAACTGTGTGGTACTAAACGTAAGGTGGTAGAAAATGAAAAGGACCTGGGAGTAATTGTGCAGTCAGATATGAAGTTTTCTGAGCAATGCAGACAGGCTGCCAGGGCAGGTCATGGGATTTTGTCAATGATATATAGGAATTTTGCTAGCAGGGAAAAGGAGGTGATTATCCCTCTGTATAAGGCAATTGAGTACTGTGTACATGTCTGGAGGCCTCATTTTAGGAAGAATGTAGATTTACGTGAGCGTGTACAGAGAAGGGCAACAAGATTGCTGAGGGGAATGAAGGGATCCTCTTACCAAGAGAGGCTTAAGTTCTGCAAATTGCAGTGGCTGGGGACTAGGCACCTGCGCGGTGATGTGATTGAGGTATATAAGGCCTTGATGGGTTGAGCACGCTGAATTCTGATGGGATCCTTCCACTTGTTCAGATTAGGAACCTAAGGGGGCATAAATTCAAATTAAGAAAAGACGGATGTAGATTAGATGTACGGAAATTTGCATTTAGCCAGCGGGTGGTTAATTGCTGGAACAAACTTCCATCTGTCGTTGTGGAAGTTGATAGGTTGAATAAATTTAAGGAGGAACTGGACAGGCATTTGGAGGGAATGGTGTGATTTTTTTTTTTTTTTTTTTTTTTTTTTGGCTGATGCTGCATAAGCTCATACACTTGCTTTCTTGCATCATATGCCACTGCTACTACTACTACTAGTACCTTCCAAAATTTTGCCTACCAAGTTTTTGAGAGACGACGATTATTTGGCAGAACTATAACTGCCTAACTTTTGTCCCATCATGGACTTTATTCAATAAAAATTACATTCTTTATCATGTGTATTGATTGATTTCGATTGAGTGTCACTTTTTAACGTATTATTTTCATGTTTATATACTGGTGTGCAAAACTAAAGGACCAGTCAGGATTTTCACCTGTAGCTTCTCATAGGACTGGCCTGGATATGGGAAAAGCATACCAAAGGAACCTCGTCACGTACAGCACGAAGAAGGAAACAACACCGACACCACAAAGGAAACAAAACGGTACAGAGGGACTTTATTCAAAAATGGCAAGTAGCACTGGCTGCCATTATACAGATGCATCACTGCCAAAGATGGAACAAAGGGAAGAGGTGGTCCTCAGTAGGAGATATGGCCACCCCTAATGTCGATGCAGGCTTTGCACCGCCCGTCCATACTTAGAACAATGTTGTTGATAAGTTCTTGCGGTAACATCGTCAATTCCTCTGTCAGCGCCATCTTCAGCTGGTGAACATTTTCTGGTGAATGTGGACGTGCCGCTAGGCGTCTCTCCAGAGCGTACCATATGTGTTCGATGGGATTTAGATCGCAGTAACGGGCAGGCCAATCCATACGAAAAATGCCCTCACTTTCCAAAAGCATATCAACAGCTGCAGTGCGATGGGGTGTGGTGTTATCATCCATAAATACAAACTCGGGGCCAATGGCACCTCGGAACAGACGCACATGGGGAAGGATTACCTCAGTACAGTAGCGTGCACCGGTTACGGTACCGCCTTCCAGTATCTGGAGTTGTGTACGTCCACCCAAGATAGTGCATAGTGTGTTTAGGGTCTAACGGCACCAGGAGTTTCCCCCATCTCCGCGTAGTATACATTGTGGTGTGATACAGAACACTGTAGAGGCCAGAGGTTTAAAAGTGTATGGATATTGTGGTGTGTAATGTTTTGTACCGTTGTTCATCTGGTCCTTTAGCCGTTGGGTCCCTAATGAGACCCACCATTGCCCACACTATACCTCGTGGAGGCAGACCAGGTACACCAGTATTTTAGAGATTTACTATTTACTCTGGCAGGTACTGCCACCTAATTTCCTGAGATTCCAGCGGCTAGGACCTTAAAAAAAAGTGGGGCGGGGGAGGGGCGGAGAAACGCTAGAAATTGGGTCAGGCCGAAAGAGATATAAGTTATGCGGGGTAGAGTTGAAATTTTTTTTTTTTTTTTTTGTGTGTGGCTAGTCGCAAGATAACTAGAGAGGGAAGGGAGACTGAAGACCGGGGAGGGGGGTGAAAGACAGAAATATGGGGTCAATAGTGAAAATAACCCCAAAGGTCGGTGGGGTAGGCCCATGCCTCACCAGGTGAAGATAGGGGTATGAGGTATGAGGTATATTGAGGGTCTAGCGGCTCCTGGGATTTCTCCCATCTCCGCGAATGTTCTATGTATCGGTGACAGCACCCTGTCAAAGCCAGAGATTTTGAAGTGTGTGGGTCATGAGTAGTGTTATATGTTGTGCCCATTGTTTATCCGGCTTATTGGCCGCCAGGCCCCTAATGGGACCCGACGTTGCCCATACCTCGCCACGTGGAGGCTAGCCGGGTGTTACCATTGAGTCAATTGTACTCTGGCAGGTCCTGCCACTTACTTTCCTGGGATTTTTGTGGCTAGGACCTAAAATAAAATTGGAACGACCGCGGTTGATTTTAATTCACTTACTTTAAAGCGCTAATATGGGGTTTGACGCTAAAGGCCTGTTTCTGAAGTGCCTAAAAGGTTGGGCGAAATTTTTTTGGTGTATTTTAAATTTGGACGTGTAGGGCTATACACTGTGCAAGAGAAAGTGCTGGGAGGAGAGAGTGAAGGCTGGGGGGTGAAATAGGAAGAAGAGGGTCGATAGGGTAGGTGACCCCCAATTATTCAGTGAGGCATGCCCATGCCCCACCAGAGGGAAGGAATGGTGTGGCAGGGAAGAGAGGAGACAGCAAGCCGTCACCTCCCTCCCCTGCCGGGTGTGGTAGTAAAAGAATTGCACTGCACAAGAGAGTGCAGAGCCTTGAGCCAATATGGCTCCGTTGAGGCAGCAACTTGGAGTTTCTCTATCTTCGGCGGTCTTCTCTGTCATTGGTAGCGTTTGGTATCCAGATTTGTCCTCAGCTATGAACACTGATCAGGTCCGTTGTTAGTCTGTTAGCAATGGCTGTGGTTCTCTTCATCATGGGAAGAGGTGAAGAGGGGGTGGCGGGGGGAGGGTACAGAGTAACCATCCCCTGCCAAGGGAAGGGGTGGAAAGCGAATCGAGGGAGGGTACCCTGTTCAGATCGCCTAATGACGTTTCGGCAGCAAACTGCACAATGTCTTTGTTGGGTCTTCCTATGCCATTCCTGGGACATGTCCCGTCCGTGTGAGTGGTCAAGTCCAGATAATGACTCCAGTTTAAGCCAGTGATCAGTTCCAGGTTAAATTAATGATTAGTTGTTCTTCCGATTGTAGCTGTTAGGTTTTTGTTTCGTTGAGGCTTCTAAGGATCTTTATTCTGGATGACGAGTGGTTGGTTTGTAGGAAAATTCCTGCTGAGATTGTGGGTATGTCCTTCTTTTAGTAAAAATATCCTGCGCAAACTGCGTTAAGGTTTTATAATTGTCTTCGCTCTCCAACAGATATTGTTCTTGGTTTATTGGCGAGAAACGTATTCTGGTTATTAAGAGGCAGCGGAAGTCTTCCTATAGTTGGCAGTGGTGCATGAGGTGCTCCCACGTCTCTGGCTGTCCACAGTGGCAGAGAGGAGTGTCACTGAAACCAAAACTGGAGAGATTTGCTCTTATTGCGCCGGATCCCGTGAGTAGGTAAGATGTCAGCAGTCCCGATGAAAACCAGTTTGGGCTTTTGGGAAACACTAGTTGATTATCCGGTATGAATCTTCTGGTGACTTCCCCTTTTGTTGAAGTCGTCCAGCGGGTTTGCCAGGCCTGCTGTAGGTGGGTGTGAAGGCGTTTTTTCTCGAGTTTACCATCGTTCGCTGATTCAGTTGTGTAGTCTAGGCAGGTGATTGCTCTGCCTTTGGATAGTTGATAAAGAAACCCACAGCGGACGAACTCCAGATCCAGGGGGAGAGCTCCCAAGAGGACCTGGAGGGCTTGGATGCTTACAGTACAGCAGGCTGTCGAGATTGTCAGTAGGACTAAACGTTGAATGGTCTCTAGCTTCCTTTTGTTTACTGCTGTTACCGCCTTGTGGAACAAGACTCCTGATACGTATGTTATTGCTGATAAGAAGACTTCCTTATAGAAGAGGGCTAGGGTCCGATTCTTAAGGCCCCAGTCGAGTAAGTCTAGCTATAAGTGCGGAGAGTTATTTGATTTTGCTTAGGAGATAAGTAAAATGGGGTGTGAATGACAAATTTTTATCTAGCAGAATACCAAGATATTTAAGTTCGGTGGAAAGCTTAATTGTTGTTTCATGAATCTTTATCTGGGGAGGCCTTCTGATATTGAGAGAACCTTTAAGTAGGATGGAGCAGGTTTTTGTTGGGGATATCTTTTAGTGGTTTTGGGTGGCCAGTCATTTAGGATATTTATAGCACTGTTTGCAGAGATCTATAGTTGAGCTCTTGAGTCTGCCGCCAGCAGCAGGATCAGGTCATCTGCGTAGGCCTGTGACCTCACATCACCAAGGTCGATGTTTAGAAAGCTGTCGAGCACTACGTTCCAGAGAAGTGGGCCAAGTACTGAGCCTTGTGGGCATCCTCTATAGACTGGTCGTGTGACTGAGCAGTACGGAGCACTGACGGTTACTGTTCTGTTTGCGAGATAAGTTTTTATTCAATTGTACAAATTAGCTGGTAGTTTTGCATTCTGGCGTCTGCCGAGGACGCTGGGCAGACTCCGGAATGCAAAAGGCCACCAGAGGAAGTCAAACGCCCCGGAAAAATCTACTGAAATGACAAGGAAGTATTTTTGATTGGTAGTGGTAGCTGCTTTGACGATATTCTCTAAGGCGTCCACCGTGGAGCATCCCCTTCTAAAGCCGTATTGGTTTTCAGAGTGAAGGCCAGCCTTGGGGTAATGAATTTCTATTCTATTGCTTAGAAAGTGCTCTTGGAGTTTGCTTAGTATGGATAGAAGAGCGATGGGCCGGTATGACTCCGGCCCATCGCTCTTCTATCTTGGGAAGGTATTGGGGTTTTGTCGGATTCTTGAGAATAAGCCTTAATTTTGCAGATTTCCATACTGCTGGGAAATTGCCTGTTTCAAGGCAATGGTTGAAGAGGTTTAAGTTCTCATTTTGGATGGTATCAACAGCCTTCTTTACAATCTCGGGTTCCAGCATATCTTCTCCTGGAGATTTCTTGTTTTTTTATTTTTGCTGCAGCGGTGTCCAGTTCTTCCTTGGTGAAGCGGTCTTTCACTTGGGCCGTGGTGTATGTGCTGTTTTCCTCACATAGTACTATTTGCTCTGGGGTGTTTGATGTCTGCGCGGGTAGCACAGTGGTATCGTCACCGTCCTCTCCACACCGGGTGGAAAAGGCCTGGGTTCGAATTCCATCGATGACGCGAGGAATTTTAATGGGCTTTTTTCACTCTGTGGCTGAGTTAGTCGGTCTCAGGCGTAGATAGCAAGGCTTTTCTCCCCAGTAACTGGGGTTTTTTCGTCCAGCAAAACAGGCAAATCGACCATAGAACATACGCAATTTACAGACACAAATACGGGTTAATGTATGTATTTAATTACAGGCAACCCTAAAATAATAATTTGCTAATAATTTGAAAAAAACTTGGGGTGTTTGATGGCGTGTGTTGAAGAAACATGGCGTCAAGGATGTTATTTATAGATTCGGACCTTGTCTTTGTATACGTGCCTTGTGGCTGGGATGACTTCTCCCCTGGGGAGTTTGTTTGTGATCACTCTGTAGATCACACCCCCATGGAGCAGAATTTCCAACTGTAGAGACTAGGTGCTCCCAGGAGCGCTTCTTCCTTTGTTTAATCAGGGCTGTGTATTCATTTTTTGCCGTTCGGTACTGCTGCTTGAAAGACTCTACTTCCGCTTCCGGCCATGTCCGTCTTGCGAGTTGAAAATTTTTCCGTCGGGTTTAAACCTACCGTCGCAGTTGTTGGAGCTCTAGACACCACCAAGGTACGGTTCCAAGAGACAGTTTCTTCCTTTTAAAGAGTTATTTGAGGTTTCAGTGACTAGCCTTACAATTTTCTTTTGGTGCTGGTCCGGGTACAGTCCAACTGTGCTGAGAGAGCGGGCGGCCATGATCAGTGAATCCTTAAATTGCTGCCAGTTTGCCTTGTCAATTGCAAATCTATGTAGAGTTTGCCTTATAATTGGTTGTCGACTTACTGATCGATGCAGTTGGAAAGTTATTACACGGTGGTCCGAAGTGATCCAGCTTTTTCTAACTGTCCAGGATGAAAGGTGTCGTGCAACGGATCTTGTGGCCATGGTGATATCAATTGTGGCTTCCCACATTGTACTAGAGAAGGTACGTAGGTTATTTGGTTGGTCGAGAATTGAGAAAGAACTATTTGAGAGATATTCTTCCAGTCTTTGTCCGTTGTTTGTGCCTCGTCTATCTTGAGTTTCACTGAACCGCGCTGGCGACCTGCAGTTTACGTCGGCGGCAACGATGATTTTCGCATTTGGCAGTTCCAGCGAGATGCTTTGTAAGTATCTAATAATCAGGAGAATATCCTCCCCCGGCCGAGAGTAAGGGGAAACTGCGTAAAATTCCCCCAAAAGGGTGATGATATGGGCACAGGCTCCCCAGGGAAGGCAGTAATGTGGTTTTTGGTGATAGTGAGATCAGTGTTCCTGACTGACCAGAATAGCCGCCCATGGGGTCTCCCAGTCGACTTGAACGATCTTATAAATCAACGGATACCCTCTGACTACTTTACTATGCGAGTATGGCTCTTGAAGAAAGAGGATATCGAGGTTCTCCTCATCTGCCTTTTTCCTCAACTGCGCTGCAACTGCTTTAGCTTGTTGGGCATTAATTTTGTGCAAATTTTACAGTGGTAGTATTAAATGGTTTAAGGTAAGTCCCCATAATCGAGCCTTAGTTGGTATGTACTCTTAGCTTTTGTGTAGACCGGGCATTTATTGTCCCGGATGGAATGATCTGCCTGAATTTTCATTGATTTGCAGTTTGCGCAAATGGGTGGGTGGGTCTTCCTTTTTTAGGGCACGAGTTAAAGTCGTGGCCTCTCTCAGCACAGTGTCCACATGTCGTTGAGCTTGGCACATGTGTGTCCAAAACGACAGCACTTGTAACATTTAGGGACAGCCACATGCTCCTTGAAACGGAGACTGCCCCAATTTATGAACACTCTATTTTGTTGATTTATTGTTCTCCAGGCTGCGGGGGAAAGCTCCACTACCCAGTTGGTAGAATTTCCCACTCTGGCATTTTTTTGAAATTTCGGGAAAACGAGGGCATTTGGTTCAACATCGGGGAGGTCCTGCTGGAGGTTTCTTCTGTATAGTTCATCCTGGAGTGTTGCTGGGGTTAGGTCATTTTCAGTGTCATAAATTATTATGCTGGGCCCCTTTATTTTCGGGGGTGTAGCCTGTACTCCGAGTGTTGTATTTTAGATTACTAGTAATTTTGTTAGCTTCTTCTTTCGTTTCAATGATGACACCAATATTACGTATCTTCCGCACAGATTTAATTTTTGTCATTTTCAGGTCTTCTGCTAAATTTGCGACCACTACATTTTTTATTTCCTCACTTGTGTGAAGATCTTCTGTAGAAGTAGGTCTAACAATGACCAGATGTGGTTTTTGTAGAAGAGTTTTCCGTCCACCCAAGATAACGTCTCCCCAGACGAGAACACCTCGACCGCCATATCGATCCCTTTCAGTGATGTTTGTGGGGTGATACCGTGTTCCAACCTCTCGCCAGATTAGCAGACGTCATGAATCGCTGCTGAGACTGAATCTACTCTCATCAGTAAAAGGTACCTTAAGTAAAGATTTTGTGGTTGTAACCTTTAGAAATAGTGTTGGCCCTTTAGTTTTGCACACCAGAGTATGTTGCTTATTTTTATAATATAATTTTAATATAAAAATAAGCAACATACTTTCATACTGTTGCACATGGAAGACTGCTGCACAAATGGCAGGCATTGGAGGCAAACTGCTGCTATGGATAAAGGGATGGTTAAGTGGGAGAACACTGCTCTTCGTTGACTAATATTATTAGTGGAGTCCCTCAGGGTTCAGTGTTGGGTCCATTGTTGTTTTTAGTATTTATTAATGATATTGATGATGGTATATCAGGCTTAATTTTCAAGTTTGCAGACGATACGAAGGTTGGCAGGGTTGTTAATGACACTAATGAGAGTACGCTGCTGAAGCAGGATCTAGAAAAGTTGAGCAGATGGGCTGAGAGGTGGCAACTGAAGTTTAACGTTGACAAATGTAAAGTACTGCATATGGGAAGCAGTACCCCTAGAGTAATGTATAAACTGTGTGATACTACACTGACAATGGTCAGGATTGAAAAGGACCTGGGGGTACTTGTGCAGGCAGATATGAAGTTTTCTGAGCAGTGCAGACGGTCTGCAAGAGTAGCTCATGGTGTCTTGTCAATGATATACAGGAATTTTTCTAGCAGGGATAAGGAGGTGTTATCCCCTTGTATAAGGCAGTCAGGCCACACCTTGAGTACTGTATATAGGTCTGGAGGCCTCGTTTTAGGAAGGATGTAGAGCTGCTGAGCGAGTGGAGAGAAGGGCAACAAGATTAGTGAATAGAACAAAGGGTTGCTCTTACGAAGAAAGGCTTAAGTTTTGCAAATTACAGTGTCTGGAGACTAGGCACCTGCGAGGTGATCGGATTGAGGTGTATAAAGTCTTGAATGGTTTGAGCATGCTTAATGCTCATGGGATTTTTCTTCTTGCTCAGAATAATCGCCTGAGAGGGCATAAATTCAAATTGAGGAAAAACAGTTGTAGGATACATCTGTGGAAGTTTGCCTTTAGCCAGCCTGTGGTTGATTGCTGGAACAAACTTCCATCTGTCGTTGTAGAAGTTGATAGCTTAAATAGATTCAAGGCAGAACTAGATAAATATTTGGAGGGAGTGGATGGGTGAAATGAGATGGGCAGTTTTTTTTTTTTTTTTGGCTGATACTATATAAGCTTGCTTTTTCCCTCACGTGCCTCTACTAATGCTATTGCTAATTTATGTTTATCTGATACTTTGTATTATACACCACGTTCTTTGATGTTTAACTTTATTTTCCGTCGAGTTGAACGTTGCTTCTGTTGAGTTGCGCTTTTGTTCTTAACTCTCCACAACTTTTTTGTTGTTCTCCCCCCCCATTTTTTTAAAAAAAGTATTTTAATTTTTTTACTTTCTTTCTATTTTTGCTTTTTTTATCTTCTATATATATATATATATTTTTTTTTTATTTATTTTACTACTTTTGTTTTTTCTTTTTATTTATTTATTTTATTTATTTTTTTTTTTCGTGGGGGAGCAGGATTTGCTGGTGTTTAGTGAGCCGGTCTCTCTCAATACGGGATTGTTACACCTATGGGTTATGTTATCCACCTATGAGTGTAAATTCAGCCTTCTTTTGAAGACAGTATTTGTTTACAGAGGCCTTCTTCGCCTGTTTTTGTTTCCGGTCCACCTCCGCATAGGAAGGCCAGGTGGGTGCCGGGGTTGGCGGCTTGTGATCCTTGTGATTGCCGGCCCTTGATAGGAAAGTGGCCGATACATACATACACTGGTGTGCAAAACTTAAGGACCAACCTATTTCTAAAGGTTACAACCACAAAATGTTTACTTAAGGTACTCTTTACTGATGAGAGTAGATTCAGTCTCAGCAGTGATTCTGGACGTCAGCTAATCTGGCGAGAGGTTGCACACGGTACACCCCGAAAACATCATTGAAAAGGATCGATATGGCGGTCGAGGTGTTCTCATCTGGGGAAGCATTATCTTGGATGGATGTACACAACTCCAGATACTGGAAGGCGGTACTGTAACCGGTGCACGCTACTGTACTGAGGTAATCCTTCCCCATCTGCATCTGTTCAGAGGTGCCATTGGCTCCTAGTTCGTGTTTATGGATGCTAACGTCACACCCCATCGCACTGCAGCTGTTGATATGCTTTTGGAAAATGAAGACATTGTTCGTATGGATTGGCCTGCCCGTTAAATCTATTTAAATCCCGAACACATATGGGATGCTCTGGGAAGACGCCTAGCGGCACGTCCATACCCACCAGAAAATGTTCACCAGCTGAAGATGGCGCTGACAGAGGAATGGACGATGTTACCGCAAGAACTTATCAACAACATTGTTCTAAGTATGGACAAACGATGCAAAGCCTGCGTGGACATTAGGGATGGCCATATCTCCTACTGAGGCCCTTTGTTCCATCTTTGGCAGTGATGCATCTGTATCATGGCAGCCAGTGCTATGTTGCCATTTTTGAATAAAGTCCCTCTGTATCCTTTTTTTTTCCCTTGTTGTTGTGTCGGTGTTGTTTATTTCATAAATTCTGTACCTCACGACGTTTCTTTGGTATGCTTTTTCCATATTCAGGCCACTCCTATGAGAAGCTACAGGTGAAAACCCGACTTGTCCTTAAATTTTGCACACCAGTGTACATACATACATACATGTACTTCCTAGGACAACCCCAGAACACACAAACCTGCGTTAATCACATATCTGGCCCTTTTTAAGCGGTTCCCAGAGATACGAGGCGGAGTGGAACTGACGTTCTAGGAGCCGCCTTCTACGAAAACACATGTCCACGTACTTCGCGATGCTAACTATTTGGTCTTGGATGGCGAGCGTGAATCCTTCGGTCTCGGGAAACAGCCCTCCGTTCGTGAGCCATGCATTGGAAGCGATCTTATCTATGTAGTCTTGATGGAGGTCATTGTAATGTCTTCCATGGGACGCGTTCTTTCTTTCTGTCTTTGTTTCTTCTGTTTGTGTGAGTGTGATTTCCTTGTTGAGGCTGATAATTGTGTACCGTTTGTCTATCTTCCTTATGGCTTGGTAGCTTGACGCTGTGTTTTCCTGAAGTAATCCCGCAGATTCTTAATCGTCTTCTTCTATTGTTCAATGAGATTTGTCAAATCCTGGCTTCTTTCCGGGCTATGGTCACGCTCTCGATGGCCGAGTTCGGCCGACTTGTAGGCCGCTTTTGGTCATCATTAACTTGGTCGACCTCATAATCTCTCCAGCTCGGTGTTGATCCAATTTATGATCCCGAAGAAGTATGTTAGTACTGGAACTGCGTAGTTTTTTATAGATCCGACCGTGTTCTTGCTATTCAGCTTTGTTTTTAGCAGGCCCCTCGGTCTCTGATGTTATTTCTCAGTAAGATGGGCCTTGATCTCCTTGTGTTCTAAGTGATGAGCCTACATCATCCCCAGATATATGTAGATCTTTCCCTCTGTCCTGGTTTCAATCTCTTCACGTCTTCTGCTGGTAATTTTGGCCTACTGTATTTCCTTGATGCAATCAATGGTTCTTGCATTTGTCTAAGCCAAATTGCAGCCTGATGTCAGTGCGGAAATCTTCGATGGTCCAGAGTAGCTGTTGGAGTTGATTTTCGGTTTCTGCATAGGGTTTGATTCCCTCCATGTACATCAAGCGACAGAGGGTGTACAGGTTTTTTCTCCCTTTAAAGCTATATCTGTACTGGCTTTTGAGCATGGTGGTCAATGAGTTGAGTGCTAGACAGAACTATAGTGGACACAGGGCATCTCCCTGGAAGGTTCCTCTTATGATGGGAATCGGTCTGGTTGTGATGTTTTCGACCTTGATGGTGGTTCTCCACTTTGCCCTGTTTGCTTCTAGGAAGTATATCAGTGTCGGGTTGACTTTTTAGATCTCTAGTGTTTCTATCAGCCAAATATGGAGTACGGATTGGAAATCGATGTATGCAAGCAGTAGTTGATGTATGTCGCCGTGTAGCCGACCGGGCTAGCCGAGTGGGTAAAGTACCTACCCGGCAACCGAAAGGTCGCGGGTTCGATTCCCGCCTCGGGCTTGGATCAAAGTACTGCAAAAACCTTGGGAGGTGCAATATGGCCACAGAAGCCGATGCGCCAATAACTACCAAATCAAAAAAAAAAAAAAAAAAAAAAAAATGTCGCCGTGTATAGGTTACGGTGTTTCTTGTAGGCTTGATTCATAGCTGCCGTCAGTGGTCAATTGTTCCTTGCATCCTTTGGTCATCTGCTTATATCCCTTCTGCTAATCGGCTATAATGTTTTGGTTCCTTGTCTGATTTTGATTTTGGTTATGCAGCTAGTCAGCATCGTTTACGTTGTTAGGAGACAGGTGATCGATCTGTACTTAATATTAGTATGTATTAGTAGTGGCAAATGATGCAAGAAAGTAAACTTATACAGCATCAGCCAATAAAAAGCCTTTTCTATATCATCTATCCATCCCCTCCAATAGTTTTTCTAGTTCCTCCACAACATCAAACTGAAGTTTGTTCAAGCAACCAACCACCTTTTGGTTAAAGGCAAACTTTCGCGCTTTATTCTGCCATCCTTCCTGAATTTGAATTTATGACCCTCATGTGCGAAGTCTGAACAAGAGGAAAAAAAAATCAAATTACTATATTAGGGTTACCCGTAAATGATTACATTAACCCGTATTCGTGTCTGTAAATTTCGTGTGTTCTCTGGCCGATTTGCCTGTTTTGCTGGACGAAAAAACCCCAGTTTTTGAGGGGAAAAACCTTGCTATCTACGCCTGAAACCGACTAACTCAGCCAAGGAGTGAAAAAAGCCCACTAAAGTTCCTCGCGTCATCGACGGGATTCGAACCCGGGCCTTTTCCACCCGGTGTGGGGAGGACGATGACGATACCACTGTGCTACCCACGCAGACTGAACAAGAGGAAGATTATCTCAACAGCATTGAGCATTCTCAATCCGTTCAAAGCCTTAAACACCTCAATCAGATCGTCTCGCAGATGTCTAGTCCAGACGCTGCAGTTTGTAGAACTGAAGTCTTTCTTGGCAGCAGCACCCCTTTTTTCCCTCATCCATCTCATTGCCCTTCTTTGTACCTACTTAAGCAGCTCTACATCCTCCATAAAATGATTACTCTAGACCTGTATGCAGTACTCAAGATGCGGCCTGACCTTATACAATCGAATAATCATCTTATCGCTGCCAGCAAAATTCCTGTGTATCATTGACAAATCCCCATGTGTTGTCCTGGTAGCCTGTCTGCAGCTTAGAAACACCCCAAACCTTGCTTTGCTTGCGGTGTCTTTGTCTTCAGATAAGTGATTCCTTGAGTCAGAGTCGCTGGGACTGTGTCAGGATGCCTTCTCATGTGTGTGTGTGTGTGAACCACTCTGCTATGCGACCAGTAGCTATGATGCTGTCTATCCCTGGAGTTTGCCAGTTCTGGAATTTCCCGATCCACTGTACCCGTGTATAAATTGTACTTCCTCCTGAATCTCCATTCTGTTATTTATTGTGCATGTCCTTGTTTTTATTCCGTTCTAGGTCTATCCAGAGGGCACAGCCGTTATGGCTAACTTTGCTGCTCCACGAGTTGCCCCAGAAATCCTCGAGTGGTTTTTAGTTGGAAGGGAGGCCTTTTCCTTCCTCATCTTCTTGTTCAGTGTTTTTGTAGAAGTCTCCCTGGTTTTCATCAAATATCGGTTGTATTTTTTTCTCTGGACACTCTCAAGTGGAACCTGTTTCGAGGAAGTCACTTGCTCGTGTGTGGATATTTTATTTTTGAGGATGGTCTTCACCTTTCTGATCAGCTTCCTACTTTTGTTACCTTGTTAGTACTGAATCAGTTGGCCTATCTTCAATTTTAGCTGTTCTGTCTTCTGCTGTAGCATTCTTTCCCAGTCTGGTGGTTTCTTGTCTTTGCGTTTTGTTTTCTATTGTCTCTGGTTTCTCTTCCATTCCTCCTGGTGGCTGCTATAGCGGCACAGTAAATGGCTGTGCGGATAGTATCTAGTGTTACTTCGTTGTTGTTGAGGTAATCCGGTATTTTTCGCCAACTGAAGGGCTCTGCGACTTGCCACAGGATTCGGTTGAGTCTGTGCTTCGGTACGGTTTGAGTCTTTGTGGCGCACATTCCATCGAATTCTACTATGGCCTTCCACTCTTCTTCTCTTCTGGATATCGCTAATTCGTCTGTTTCCACTTTGGCTGTTCCGGGTTAATTCTTGTATTTGATGTTCCTCCTCCAGTTCTGGTTCGATTGTGTGCATATTATTTGTTCTTTGTAGTTGATCGCTCACATCCTGCTTGATTTTTTCCAAGATTGCAAGAGCTATCAGCTTCTTCTTGGCAATGGTCCTTCTGTGGTCTGATATTCGCTGTTCCGTGACTTGAACAGTCGGGAACCACTTGGTGTGTACTTCCGTCCTATAAAATGCCATGTCAGTAGCTAGCTTGATTACATCGTAATATGCTCGCATGATGAACCAATTCATTTAGATGTTCCACTTTGTGTGTTGGGTTTTTTCATCCTTCCCGGGTGGTCGCTAGCGCAGTTTCTCAGGAAGAACCTCCAGTTTGTTGAGCTGAATCGTCTTGCTCTTCCCTTGTGGTATCCGTACTTCTAATATCCTTACTTGAGTGACAGCGCCACTTGCACCACTATCTTCCTTGGGAGACAGTCTCCGAATTTTCTATCCGACTCCTCTGCCTAAGGCCTGAATGCGAGTGACTATCTTGCGCCACACTGGATGCAGTATGTTCAATATTTTTACTTCTCATCTTCATCCAGCTATACAAGTGGGCCTGTTTAGCTTTTAGACCCACTGGTGGGTGGTAGTTATTGGAAGCGACACCTGATGGCGTAACTTTTTACCTCTGCTATAACTTCAACCTTTGGTGGTGAAGTCCCGATGTAGCGACTTTCGCGATTTTTTTATTTATTTATTTTTTTTTTTTTTTTTGCGTCGGGATTCGAAGTCGGGTCCATCACACTGAGATAATCGTGCCCTCTATCATAATAATCAATTTATATCCCTTTGAAGTAATTCAAGTTTTCTAAGATTTGTTTAGTTTTGTCCATTACTTATACACAAATATTAATTAGAAACTCTTTTAAGTAAAGGCCATTTTATTTATTTATTTAGTTACAGATTTTTGTACTGATGCATTTAATAAATTATTAAATGTTTAGAAATCAGAATTTGTGAAATGCTTTCTTTTAAATATCTTTTGAAGGCATTGTTTAAAAGCTTGAGAAACCAGCTTCCGTGCTCGATGATATAACGACGCAAAAAATACTACAGCACAAAACTTCATCAGCATTAAAAAGCAAAATATTGAATGACGTTTCCAAAAGAAGATTGGCAGTATTCCTAAAGAAAGAATGCAAGAACTTTATTTTTCTAACAAGGCATTTGAAATTTCCGACCCGTTGATCCTGAATATGTGATAAATTCCTTTCTTTCTTATTTCCGTATTATGAATGAAAAAAACAATTTGATAATTTCCGTCGGAGACGAAGAAAACAATTAACATTGAAGTGATGAGGGTACAGGAAATTATATACCTAGACAACTCATCAAGAGAGAGAGAGAGAGAGCGTGCATACGTCCGTTACGTTACATAAGAAAATAAGAACCACACAGCATTCAACGGAAATGTATTTCCTTGTTTTAAAAGAAACTAATGATCGTTTTTCGCTTTAAAAACATTAAAACTCCTTTCTGATTCGATGTATTGTTGAGTTGTACTCCTCACACATATATTTCTGGAGGAAGTGCAAAGAAGGGCAGCTAAATGTGTGAAGAGTTCTAAGCCCTATTCTTATAAGGAACGATTTAGAATATATTATGGGTACAGAACTCAAGCAACTAGACACCTTGGGTGGGAGGAATTTATTGAAGTTTATAAGCCCTAAGGGAGGAATATTCTTACTGTTGAGTGAGTCAAGAAACAGAGAGAAACTATAAAATCTTAGGAAAGAACAGTCTACCGTATGAAGTTTACTTGTGGGCAATGTTTTGTGAAACGTTTGCCTGCAAGTGTGACATAGGTGGGCAGTTTGGAATATTCAAAGAAGAATTTGATAGGCACTTTTTTGATGGTGGGAACTATATGAGAGTTTTTTTTTCCCCCTCGGCAAATTTAGAATATGTTCGCTTCCTTGCATCATTATGTCATTTTAACGCTAATGCACATAGTACAGTAATTAATTAATTAAATTTCTTTAATGTTTTAAATACGGTACAAGTGGTAGGAACAATAATACTCATCACAGCGACATGGCCAGGAGTTTTACATTAAGGCAGAAAATGATATATGTGATTAAAATTAATATTATTCCGTAAACAGCTATTAATATTGCGCTCATCAGTACAATTTGTTATAATTGCATTGTAGTTGGCGAGGTTGACAGAGATTAGCCAGAAGCAAAAGTGCTTCTGGTTACAGGGGTTGATAGGGATTAACCAGAAGCACTTCTCCTTCTGGTTAATCCCTGTCTTGGTACCGTGAAGGGTTTTTGTAATGTCATGGTACTTGTGTGTACCTTTTATCCTTTACCGTAAATATCATTTTATTTATTTATTTATAATTGTATTGTTTGCTTTTGGACTTTTCAAACACTCAAATGTGTTTTTGAAACTCGAAACAAACAACCAAAACGTACTTGTAACATACGCAGTTTATACACACACCGAAGAAAGAAACCTTTTCATCTCAGTTGTCCTTTGCTAACCAACAGGAAAACCTGATACCTAATTTTCATAAACTCTTTTATTCTCCTCTTCATTATCTTTCTTTTTTCCACTTCTGACCATACTAATAGAAAACAATCTCTAAGCTGAGAGACGTTACTTTAAATTAATTTTAACATCTTCAATAGGTATTTAAAGGAGTGATTTTTTTCTTTATTAAAAATATCGTCTAATTGCTCATGACTTCAATATACGTGCTGTTTCCTTTAAAGTACTATTTCTTAGGTTCTTTAACATCTGCATTTTCTGGCTCTTACTCTTTCTTTCATACTTTGCTTTCATTTTCTTTCCCATACAGAAGTTATTTCTTTTAATTTCCTTTATTTGGTGTCTTCATTCCTTCTTTCCTTCATTATCTTTTGTTAACCAACATTTTATTTTATTTGTGGAAGTTGAAAAATGTTGCAAGTATTATTTGATTCTATTAGTTAGACAAATTCAAAACATTTAATAAAAAAAATATTTATATGATCATACAACTTTTATATTAACCCACTTTAATGAAAAAGTAAATTCTCCAATATTCAAATCACAAAGGTCTCAACGCGAATCTGTTACAAAAGAAATATACCGGGTGGTTATAAAATAGGTTTCCCTATTCAGGAGACCCTAGTGTCAAAACGGTTAGAGTTAGCTTTATGGAAATCGTTGGGTATGTCATTTAGGGTATAGGGAAGCGATTTGTAGAAGGGGAGAGTTCAAATTTTCGCCACCGGGGGGAAACGGCGCTGCACATATGTAAAAGTTGTCATTTATTTCAAGTCACGCTGCTTACGCAAATGACATCCTGTTAGATAAAAGCAGAAAGGCCAACGCCACCGTCAATAACCATTATGGCCCTTACAAAAAAGGAACGTACTCTTTTAGTGAAACTGTTCTACCAGAACAATGATAACGCTAATACAGCATTAATATCGGAAACTTAAAGGTTTGCGTAATGGACTCTTGCCGTCAGTGGGGCTTCGAAAACTAATAAAGAGATTTGAAGCGACCGGGCCGTGAGTTAGGTGTAATTTCAGGGAGGGGACGAGCACTTATCGGAACGGAGTTAGCAGATGAAGTGACTGTTGCAATGGTCAGAATTCGAAACACTACCAGTTATTAGTGCCTGTCAGAGGTGTGTCAAGAGACTTGAACCTTCCTTGGTCTACTGTACGTAAAGTGCTTCGAATAATTTTACTCTGGTTTCCATACACGATTCATGTAGTGCAAGAACTAAAGTTTTGTGATCAGCAACAACGAATAGACTTTGCTCTACGATTTCTGGCTCGTATGGAACTTGACGATACATGGGCTCGAATGATCTTGTGGTCAAACGAAGCACATTTCACTCTTCATGGGACTGTAAATGCACAAAACTGCCGAATATGGGAACTTCTCTTCCATATGCTGTGCATGAAAGACTACAAAGTCCATACGCTACAGTATGGTGTGGATTCACAGCAGAGTTTATAATCGACCATTTTTCTTTGAAGAGTCTACACCTTATGGCCCCATAAGGTTTACGGTAACAAGTGCACGGTACTGCGCTCTTCTAACAGATCACATTATTCCCGCTCTGCAACAAAGGCAATGCTTGGAGACCATAGTGTTCATGCAAGATGGTGTCCCTCCCCACGTTTGTCGAAAAGTGAAGGAACTGCTCCGGTCAACATTCGGAAATGAACGCATCATTTCTAGAGAGTTTCCGCAGTTCTGGCCAGCCCTCAATCCCATCAGATCTCAATCCTTGTGATTACTGGCTATGGGGATACCTGAAAGACAGAGTTTACCGTGCCGGCATAGAGACGCTTGTCGATTTGAAAGCAAGCATTAAATAGCATACAGCCAACATCGCCAATGAGATGCTACGCGAACTGTGTCGCACGCAGTCCTTCGTTTTCAGAATGTCATCCCAAGTGAAGGAACGCACATAGAACAATATCTGTAGATTTCTAAGTTCTGATATTAAAATCTAATCCTAAGTTAAGTATTCCATCTCATGTTTACAGTGCCAATTTCTTCCCTAGTGGCGGAAATTTGAACTATTTTTTTTTTCCTTCTACAAATCGCTTCCCCATATCCTAAATGATACACCCACCGATTTTCACAGCGCTATCTGTAACCGTTTTGACACTACGGTCTCCTATAACTACTCGGTATATAAAATACCGTAAAATAAATACAATTAAAACACAAATGAATATTTGAGAAAAATAACATTTTACTGCTTATGAGATGAGGGTTACCTGCTGTCTCGTGCCCAAGGCGTCGACAGTTTGAGGGCCGCTAACATCTGGCAATCCTTACAAAGTCTTTGTAGTTGTTGAGTGTATTCTCTCCAGAAATTTTTTTTATTTTGATAAGAAGTTCCTACCCACACCCCAAGCTGGCAACTTCTGCCAGCTTTGGCTATGGGAAGGAACTTTCTGTAAAGCTGTAATTCTGGTTGTGAATTCTGTTTGGAACTCTCCTTCAGAACTCACTTTACGTTGACAGAAAGTTGGCGATCCATCCATTATTATTGATTAGATTGAATAAAGAATTCTAATAAACAGCGCTTCCATAAATTCACTGTTTCTTGTGTTCTGGACTGTTGCAAATATGTTGGGGAAGTGTACTAGTGTTAATAATTTATTTATTTGTTTGTAATAATGACTTTTTACTATTTTTTTAATTTTCTTTTACTACTTATTTTAGACTATTTTGTGTTTCCTTTTGTTCCATTTTTCACATTTAGCCTCTGAGATCTACTTTGATAATTATACTGTCGAATTTGAGAAGTTATTTTTTATATATTTTATTTTTTATAAGTTTAGTAGTCATCTAGATACAGCCATTAGGGATATGAGGGTCGAAAGTACTATTATATTATATTGTACATTGTTATACCTGTATTTTTCATTAAGATAAGTTATTCTTTTTTGTTATACCTTTATATCATAGATTTACTATAATATTTGGTTAGAATTCCTTCTAACTGCTTTACTCTACTTTTTTTCAGTTGCAATTATCTTTCTCTCTCGCTGTGGCTACCAGAATGAAAATAATTATTTCAACCGTAAATAAGCCATAGAGAGAAAGCGTTGATAAAATTTTATGAACTGTTTCTGAAGCTAGTTGATTGATATCCTTTGCTCTTATTAGTTTTATCTGGTACAAGTAAGTTTATCCTTTCCAATCCCGAGCGTTTTACGTTGCAGTGTTTGAGTTACGAAGAAAGATGGTGTTCAGAAAATGTTCATTAATTAATACCCCTAAGTATCCTCTAGGAGTTGCTGCTACCTACGATATAGCTATGCTTGTGAGATAATAGAAAGATTTATTTGCTTTAAGTACAGTACTTCGTATTAAGCAGCACCAAGCAAGCATCCCGAAGGATACTTTATAACAGTTCGTAGACACTAAAACAGTATAGCGTCCCGTTATCTCTACTTTTTATTTCCCTTAAATGGCACTCTCTTCATTCGACGGCAGTCGACAGCTTGCTTGTTCGTAAAGTTCCTCGAGGAGTGGGGTGCTTAAGAGTGTTTCCTGACAGTAAGACAAAAGAAACACCTGCGATTGATAGAATGCTTATTTTCCAGACTTTTTGCAAGAATGTTTGACAGACAGTCATCGTGAAGCGAAGTGAAGTGAAGTGATGCGCATCGTTTATGTACTGTCCATTTGTGTTCTCTAAGAGGCATGCGTTTGAACTACCTATGGACACATGTGAAGCTGTTGTAGCCCTTCTAAACAGTTATTGGATAGTTCGTGTGAACAGTGATATGACGTTCGACTTTATGCAAATTACGTTTTCTTTAGAATGCAGTAAAGAATAATAGGAATGGCTGCTGCGAATTGTAAAAAAAAGGACAACTGACGAATTTTTAATGGGAAAAAGAATACTAAACAGATAATCCTGAAAGTATTATCTGTTTATGAATGTATTTATTTGCAGTGTTGTTGTCGCCAAAGCAGATAGAGTTCTGAGGTGCACAAGGAGGTAAACAGTAAAGAAGTGTTATGAAAAAAGTTGATAGAAGAATCTGCTTTGCGACATTAATGTGACAGGAACGTGTAAGCATTGCAAACAGCGTCAATCCTGATGTAGAATCCGGACATTTCATCGCGATATAAAGACCATCAGCTTTGAATATAAGGTAGTTGGGCGAATCTCTGTTGAAGAAAAAAAAAACAAAAAGAAAAGAAAAGAAAAACAGCACAGTGAAATCTTTTCTCAAAAATGTACATTATGTTTTATTTGAAATCTTAAGAAAAATACATTGGCCCCTATATTCCGACACCAGGCCTTTATCAATATAATCGAGTATTACGCAAGTGGGATGTAGTTCAAAGGCCGTATATATCGCTTTAAGGAAGTCTCTTGAGCGAATTAGCATTAGCAGTTGAAAATTTCAACGATGCAAGAAAGCAAGCTTATATAGCATTCCCCCCCCCCCCCAAAAAAAAACACGATACCTCCCATTTCACCTATTCATTCCCTCAAATAGTTTGTCTAGAACTTCCTTGAATTTATTTAAACTATCAACTTCCGCAACAGCAGAAAGTTTGTTCCAACAATTAACCACAAGTTGGCTAAAGGCAAACTTCCGCACACCTATTCTGAAACTGTCCTTCCTCAGTTAGAATTTTTGTGCCCGCATGTCGCATGTGTATGGTCTGTGCAAGAAAAAGAATGCCATCAGCATTGAGCTTGTGCGCATCCATTCAAAGCCTTAAAACACCTCGCTCAGATCGCCTCGCAGGTGCCTAGTCTCCAGACGCTGCAGTTTGCAGAACTGAAGCCTTTCTTGGTAAGAGCACCCCTTTGTTTCACTCACCAATCTTGTTGCCCTTCTCTGTACCCGTTTCAGCAGCTCCATATTCTTCCTAAAATGTGGTCTCCAGACCTGTATGCAGTACTCAAGATGTAGCCTGACCATTGCCTTATACAAAGAATAATCACCTCCTTATCACTGCTAGAAAAAGTCCTGTATATCATTGACAAAACACTCAGCTGTCCTGGCAGTCTCTCTGCATTGCTTTGAGAGAACTTCATATCTCACTGCACAATTAACCCCAGGTCTTTCTCATTTTTGCCTCGTGGGTAGCACAGCTGGTAGGATCACCGTTCTTACCACACCGCGTGGAAAAGATCTGAGTTCGAGTCCCATCAATGACGGGAGGAATTTTTATGGGTTTTTTTACAACATCTCTGAGTTAGTCGGTCTCGGGCGAGGGTAGAATGGTTTTTCTCCCTGAAACTCGGGTTTTTCGTCTAAAAAAACGGAAAATCGACCACAGAACACACAATTTACAGATTTACAACACACAATATATATGGAACAATATGGCCTTAGTTGCTGATTCTCCCAAAACCTTACAACAACAACACTCTCATTTTCCAATATCCTGAGTCTAGTAGCACACAGTAGGTACATCACTCTGAGGTTGCTGCTACACATATGCAGTATTTTGCATTTATTAATGTTAAATTTCAATTGGTATTTCTTATCCTATCTGCCAAACTTTTCTAGATCCCATAGCAGTAGCATACTGTCATTAACCACCCTGCCGACCCTTGTATCCTCTGAAACTTGGACGTTAAGCCTGATATGCCTTCATCAATATCATTGATAAATATACAAAACAACAATGGGCCCAACACCAAACTTGGGGCACTCCACTAATAATTATCTTTATTCTCACACAGATTATCTTTATTTAGAATTTCTAAATTTATTTAGAATTTCTAAAGAAAAAAATAATTATATGGAGATATTTGGGGTTGGAGAGTGTTCCGATATTAAAAAAGTGTATTCCTGTATTGATGTTAAGAAGAAACGAAAGCGGTTCCAGGAAGAACTGTTAAAGTTGTGGTAAGGTGGGTGGCATTCTATTAAAAACTTTATCATTTATGCTCTCTGCTTAGGGTTACGATGATGATGACTGAGGAAAGGAGTGACCTACGCTTGATTACAGACCACGGTTTGAAGGCTAGGCTGTATGCTTTCGGTTTAAATGAAAATGAAATGTGTCACTGTGGTAAGTGGATGAGTTAAACATATGTTATATGAGTGTGTTGAATATTAAGATTTCTGGAGAGAGAGAGAATTTTTGGTTCTTGCTGATATGAACCTGAACTGCATAAGCTGTGTGAGAATAAAGATAATTATGTTGTGTTTTTAAATTTTATAGGGGCTGTGTGTAATAGAAGAAAGAGTTTAATTACAAAATTCATAACGATGCTATATATGGGTGTATATGTAATACAAATGTAAATTATGTATATGTAAATACTTGTATAAATGTAAATAGGTCTATATATATATATATATATATATAAAGATGAGGTTATGTATACAAGAATTCTTATATTTTTATTTTATAAAGTGGAGAATTTGAGAGTGCAAGAAGGTCTTTTAAATTGGATGTATTTGCATAAAGAGAAACTGGATAGTAGTTACCCTCCTACTCGAGTCAGGGACGTAATTTGCACCATGATCGTTGATTTTTCAACTGAGATTCGATGTCAGCAGGCCAAAATAAGAAGTAATTAGAAAGAAAGAATTATGCGTGATGAGTGAAAACGCAAATATAATACTGAACTATTTTCTTTTAAGATGATGATGTTCAGTGTTAGAGTGTGTGGGTGTTAAGCGCCAAAACACGTAAGGCTATGAGGCTGCAGTATATTTTGTCTGTAATTGCGTATATTCTCGATTTTCCTGGATAAAAACCAATTACCGGAAGTTAGTCGGTCTCCGCGGCTGAGACCGACTAACTGAGCTATATAGAGAAAAAAGCTCATTATAGTTCCTCTTATCATTGTCGAGATTTGAACCCGGTGTGGGGAGGACGGTAATTATAACCACTGTGCTACCTGTGTAATGTGCACATAAGAACCTGTTGTATGAGGATTAGCCGAGAACGATCTCGTCTACTCATGTACATTGTCCTTAAATTGCGTGTGTTCACGGGTCGATTTACTTGTTTTGCTGGACGGAAAACCCGAGTTTCCGGGTGGGAAAACCTTAATGTCCATGCCTGAGACCACCTAACTCAGCTATGGAGTGAAAAAAAGTCCATAAAAGTTCTTAGTGTCATTGATAGGATTCGAACCCAGGCTTTTCCACTGGTGCGGTTGTGTACGATGATTATAACCACTGTGGAGATAGTGTCTGGGAGACTTTTGGTTGAGAATCCCATGTAGGTAACCCTGGTATGAGTGTAAACTAGTGGCACGCAAACTGTGGTTTGCGGACAAGTCCATGGGTGATCACGTTAAGGGTGGACTTTTTGCTCATTATGTACCCAACCAGTAAGTTACATAATAAAAAGATACAAGCTCATCCGTCAAAATTCTTGGGGGGGATAAGTTGTCAGACTTTATTTGCTCTGTCTTTAGCATTTCTAGAAATAAGCGATTATGTATCGAGCGGACTGCTTACAGACAAGCGGATTTTTCATATTATTTATTAAATTTTTTAATCAGCTTACTTTTAAACGTGAAAAGGGAAAATTTTGAAGATGAGTTAGAAATATTTTTGCTTGTCTATCACAATGTTTTATTATTGACAGCAATAAATCAAAATTATATTTTAATTCAGGGGCCTGTCAGTAATTTCAGGGATCAGAAGTGATCCGTTGCTGAAAACGTTTGCTTGACAATGGTCTAAACCAACAAACCCTTGATGGTTGTTTAGTTTAGGATTAGCTCCAAGGCTACTAAGGATGGATGAAAATATTTAAATATTTGGTATACTTAATGCATAAATACCAAATTTCAAACGATAAATAATAAATATAAATTTCAAATAATTTTGTAAAAAAAAAAAGGTTTGAGAAACTCGTGGAAAGGTATGAAGGCGAAAATTCTTTCTCAAAAAAAAAAAAAAAAAAAAAGGAAGGAAGGAAGAAAAAAAAATTATCTGTTGACGCGTCCCAGTAATATAATAGCACATTTCAGAAGAGTGTAGAAACGAGTTTTTAACACAAAACACGTTTCCAGTAGTCACAGGGCATGGAGTGGCCAAATATAATTTTGCCATGATACAGGTTTCTAAATCGTGGTAGCTATAAGATAGTGAAAACTACGAACTTTAACATCTATTTTATGATCAGGGAGAGGATTTTGAGACAGTTTGATGGAAATTTAGACTGAGACTTTAGAAAACAGTATTACAGGGTTTTTGAAAAATGGCAACGCAGCGACAGTTCAAGGCGCATTAACTATGAAGATTCCCAGGGTTGTGAGTAACAAGGTTTAGAAAGTCCGATGACATGACGAAATCTCACTGCAAGTTTTGCGACCGAAATTCATAAAGGATGGTGAGCAGTTATTTACTGATATAATGAAATTCTCAGTACTACTTTTAATGGATATTTTAAGATCTCGAGGTGTGGGTAATCGGAACAGAATAGTGCTGACCTTTCGTAATGGTTCCAACCCAGAATAACTTGATAAAAGTTGAATTTGAAAGTGTCTGCAATTCTGACCAGACACGATAGGAGGGAGTATATGATGAGAGCCCTGTCGATCAATTCTGCCCTGGAAAGATTGTGCAAGGCTCAAGGGGTAGAATTTTTTTCAGCCTGTTCTGTACTTGTTAACAGGATAGACTGCTTCTACAGGGATGGAATACACTTAAATAGAAAGGGTGCAAGAATGTTTGCTGATGCTATCGAGGCAGTGTTAGGTGGGTCGGAAAACTGCTAGATTGGGGGGATACAAAGACTAATAGATTAACAGTAGCCACTGGCAGAGGTGAAAGTGATTCTTGCACTGCTTCTATTGGAATGAGCCGCAGATTGGAAAATAAGATGCAGGATATTTCAGAGACTGCTGGGAATCTTTGGGGTACAAGTAAACACATGGGTTGTGTTAGGGTAGCTAAGAAAAAGAACAGGTGCATGTATACTTGCGTGTACACCAGTGCTAGGAGTTTGTTAAATAAATTTCAGGTATTGCTCAAAACATCAAAGGCAGATATTGTGAGGATTTCAGAGACGTGGTGTCACACAGATATAAGGAATGCAGAAATGGAATTTGGGGAGTACAATGTCTACAGAAGGGATAGACAGGATAGGAAGGGGGGGAGGGTTATGCTATTAGTTAAGAAACACATAAAATCCAAGGAAGTGAAGCCAGTCGACATTGCTGGACAGTGCAGTGTCGAGTCAGTTTGGTGTGACATAAGCATTGGGAGATCGAAATTGAGAGTAGGAGTGTGCTATAGGCCTAATTACTCTGATGAGCATAATAAGAAATTGTACAGGGAAATAGAGTGGGCCAGTAAATCAGAGAGTCTTATAATGGGGGATGTTAATTTCCCAGATATTGACTGGAATTTGGGGGCTGGTCACTCACACACTAGCAAGGCTTTTGTGGATTTATTGGATGATTGTTTTCTACATCAGCATGTTCGGGAGGCAACTAGAGGGAGTAATACTCTTGATTTGATTATCAGTAGTGATTCTTCATGCATTACGAATCTGCAGATAAATGAACCAGTAGGTGGCAGTGATCACAATGTGCTGAAGTGGGATTTACTCAAAGAGGTAACTACCATTAGGGGTAAAGGGAAGGGTTATTGCTTTCGTAAAGGCGACTACGATGGACTGAGACAGTATTTAAATTCTATACAGTGGGACCAACTGATGATGTTACCAACAGCAAATTCAAAATGGGAAGCATTCAAAGAACTTATCTTGGAAGCTACTAGGCTTTACATAGCAACTAAGAAATATTGTTCAAGGTTTAGGCCTAAGTGGATGTCAGATGAACTAATGAGGCATATGGCAGAGAAAAAAAATGCATGGGATACATACAAACTAACACGTGACACAGAAGCCTATGATAGATACAAGTTGATCTGTAACCAAGTTACAAAGGAGGTTAGGCAGGTGAAGGCAGATTACGAGAAATCCTTGGCAAGGGATGCGAAGAAAAATATCAAAGAGTTCTTTACTTATGTAAACTCTAGAAGGAAGGGGATGAATCAGATTGGTCCACTTGATATCGATGGGTGAACTGTTGATGATCCTGCTCAGGTAGCTAACAAACTAAATAAATATTTTGCATCGACATTCACACATGAGGAGTGATTCAGCGAGGGGAATTCCAGAGGTGTATTCAACTCTGGCAGTAAGCTGGAGAATCTTGTAATAACTGAGAGTAAAGTGGAGGAGAAATTGTTGAAGATAAATACAAGAAAAGCACCTGGGTGGATAGGATCTATCCAGTTATATTAAAGGAGGCAGCAAAGGAAGTAAGCAAACCCTTAACCATAATTATGAGAGCTTCCTTGGACTCAGGGGAAGTACCCATGGACTGGAGATGTGCAAATGTGACCCCAATTCACAAAGGAGGATCAAAGGGCGACACAAGTAATTATAGACCTGTTAGTTTAACTTCTGTTCCCGGAAAATTAATGGAGGCACTGGTTAAAGAAGCACTGCAGGATCATCTAGACAAGACTTCAGTTATAGTTCAAACACAGCATGGTTTTGTTAAGGGGAAGTCTTGCCTGACCAATTTGATTGGATACTATGATGCAGTCACAAAAGAACTGGATGCAGGGAATAACTTTGATATTATATACTTGGATCTTAGAAAGGCTTTTGATACTGTTGCACATGGAAGACCGCTGCACAAATTGGAGCAGTGTGGCATTGGAGGCAAATTGCTGCTATGGATAAAGGGGTGGTTGAGTGCGAGAAGACAGAGAGTGGTAATCAATGGACACTGCTCATCGTGGACTAATGTTATTAGTGGAGTCCCTCAGGGTTCAGTATTGGGTCCATTATTGTTTTCTATATTTATAAATGATATTGATGATGGTATATCAAGCTTAATGTCCAAGTTTGCAGACGATACGAAGGTTGGCAGGGTTGTCAAGGACACTACTGACACTATGCTACTGCAACAGGATCTGGAAAGGTTGAGCAGATGGGTTGAGAGGTGGCAAATGAAGTTTAACATTGACAAATGTAAAGTACTACATATGGGAAACAGCAACCCCAGAGCAACGTATCAACTCTGTGGTATTACACTGACAGTGGTAGAGAATGAAAGGGACCTGGGGGTGGTTGTGCAGGCAGATATGAAGTTTTCTGAGCAGTGCAGATGGGCTGCAAGAGTAGCTCATGGTGTATTGTCGATGATATATAGGAATTTTTCTAGCAGGGATAAGGAGGTGATTATTCCCTTGTATAAGGCAATTGTCAGGCCACACCTGGAGTATTGTATACAGGTCTGGAGGCCTCATTTCAAGAAGGATGTAGGGATGCTGGAACGAGTACAGAGAAGGGCAACAAGAGTGGTGAATGGAACAAAGGGGTGCTCTTACGAATAAAGGCTTAAGTTTTGCAAATTACAGTGTCTGGAGACTAGGCACCAGCGAGATGATCTGATTGAGGTGTATAAAGCCTTGAATGGTTTGAGATGCTGAATGCTGATGGGATTCTTCCTCTTGCTCAGAAAAATCAGCTGAGAGGGCATAAATTCAAATTGAGGAAAGACAGATGTAGGATAGACGTGAGGAAATTTGCATTTAGCCAGCGGGTGGTTGGTTGGTGGAAGAGACTTCCATCCCTTGTCGTGGAAGTTGATAGCCTAAATAAGTTTAAGGCTCAGCTGGACAGGTATTTCTAACGAACAGAGGGGTGAAGTGGAAGTGGTTATTTTTTGTTTATTTTATTTTATTTATTTTTTATTTATTTATTTATTTATTTATTTTTTGGCTGATGCTGCATAAGCTTGCTTTTTTGCATCAAATGCCTCTACTAATGCTAATGCCAATGCTAAACCAAAGTATTTCGGAATGAACCAGATTTCTGCATCGAGGGGACTCAGATATGCTAAAATATGCCACAACGCAGTTCTAGTGATTACTCCTTAAATGAAACTACAGATGGAAGTAGATTTCAATTTTATTAGGAAATTAATGAAAAAATTTATTGAAATTAATTTGAGCATCTTCTAGAATTCTTTCGTAATTAGATGAATGATACTGTGCGAAAGGCATAACTGGAGACTGATTGAAGTTATAAACTTGGCCACGTATTTCCCACTTATTAAGTTTTAATTAACTTTACTGAAATACAGTATGAAGCAGCAGTGTTAAGGATGCGTGACAAACAAAAACCATAAATAAGCACATTCAGTTCTAACTAATGTTTACAGGCGCGTTTCTCGATTCGTCTTAAGAATCCTGACATTTGGCAAAATATATTTACAGATGCCTCGATCAATCCAAATTAAATTAACTTGCACACCTTAAAAAATAGCGCTATATAACAAATATTCAATACAGTTCAGTTAATCTGCATTTTTTGGTATTTTTGACTACTTTTTGCACTGCATCGTAGTTTATTTAGAAATGAAAGAAAAGTGAATATGCAATGAAACTTGCATATTACGTTTATTAACACTGTTTAACTGCTGTGCATAATAGAGTATTAATCTTTACTACTAGTAAATAACAAGTTAAAAATAATTACAAAAAAAAAAATTAGAAATCCTTCTTGGACTAACAAAAAAATCATTAATTTACGTTGGACCGTACATTTGAACGGTTTTCTGTTTGTGGTCAGTGTGATCATCCCGCACCAAGAACCAGATATAATCGCCCATCATAGTTTCATCCCACCTCCTTTGGTACCACTTCTCCATTGATCATTCGTCCTGGTGGAAGGTCCCCATGGGAATGTATGTCCCAGTGGAATCTCTTCATGCTCTTGACTAACGTATCCAGATTAGTCTAAAAAATCCAGATTTTTTAGTAAGTAAAGTGTAAGTAAAGAGCTTGATTGACATTCTGCATTGAATTTTTCCGTAATTTTAAATCAACTTGTCAACTAGTTCTTTGTAATTTTCAAGCTTAATTTTACCAAGAAAACCATTCATTATAAGGCGAATCGACTGTCAGGCAATTTGCTGAGCATCAGCCATTTTACCTTCCAGTTCTTCTGAAGCCAACACCTGCCTAACATGTGAACCAGTAAATATGCCATTTTTCACTTTTATGTCAGATAGTTTTTTGTAAACATATATTGTATATGCTTGAAGGTATCACCAGTAAGGATATATTAATAAACTGATAGACCACTTCACTTAGTATTTTTATGGATCATTAAATAGAGGTTTCCCTCTGAAGAAAGCGGCATTAGCGAATTCTTGAAAAGCGTATGAAATTTTAACGAGATTTTACTAATTGTTCTTCCTTGCCAGGAGAAAAGTTAACAATAATGGTTATTAAAGACTGCCGAGGTTAGTATAGTAAAGGCAGTCGAAAAAAATATCTATTGAACTCTCAACTTCGCAACGATGACAAAAAAAAAAGATTCTGAAAGTTTAACTGAAATAATTTTACATCTGTGGCCAGCTAGTAAGAATGAAGTAGGAAGTCCAGGCCTAAACCAATTCCTGAAACTTTTGGAAGAACCGAAGTTTTACATTAGGCAGAAATTTTTCGGTAACAGTCTTTATCATAATCTGACCAACGATCTAGTATATTCAAACACCTGATTTTTAGGCGCGTTAGCATATATGCATAATGCGCATATTATGTTCACCGTGTCAGTCCAAATGTCTGTCCGTCCGCCCGCATGTAACTCAACTTCCAGTGGACGGATTTTCACGAAAAATAATATTTGGGCCTATTTAAAAGAGTTGTCGAGCGCTTCCAAATTTCGTTAAAATCATTAAAATTAGAAATTCGACAATAAAAAAGAACATGAATCCGGCTTTAAAAAAAAAAAAAAAAATCATAAAAAATAAATAATAAATAAATAAAAACTGACCAATGTTCTGCCAGAAAAACTTTTTTTTCCCTTTGTTTGTAATGTTTTTTTTTTTTTTTTTTTTTTTTAAACCATGTATTATTACTACACTGGTGTGCAAAACTTAAGGACCAGTCAGGTTTTCGCCTGTAGCTTCTCATAGGAGTGGCCTGGATATGGGAAAAGCATACCAAAGGAACCTCGTACAGAAATGCCGTACAAAGGTACAGAAATGCTGAAGGAAACAACACCAACACAACAACGGAAACAAAACGGTACACAGGGACTTTATTCAAAAATGACAACATAGCACTGGCTGCCATGATACAATACAGATGCATCACTGCCAAAGATGGAACAAAGGGAAGAGGTGGTCCTCAGTAGGAGATATGGCCACCCCTAATGTCGATGCAGGCTTTGAACCGCCTGTCCATACTTAGAACAATATTGTTGATAAGTTCTTGCGGTAACATCGTCCATTTTTCTGTCAGCGCCATCTTTAGTTGGTGAACATTTTCTGGTGGGTGTGGACCTGCTTCTAGGCGTCTCCCCAGAGCGTCCCATATGTGTTCGATGGGATTTAGATAGGTAGAACAGATATTAAGGGGTAGTAAGAACATTGTTCCATACGAACAATTTCCCTACTTTCAAAAAGCATGTCAACAGTTGCAGTGTGATGGGGTGTGGCGTTATCATCCATAAACACGAACTCTGGGCCAATGGCACCTCGGAACAGACGCACATGGGAAAGGATTTCCTCAGTACAGTAGCGTGCACCAGTTACAATACTGCCTTCCAATATCTTGAGTTGTGTACGTCCATCGAAGAAAACGCATCCCCAGACGAGAACACCTGGACCGCTATATCGATCCCTTTCAGTGATGTTTGCGGGGTGATACATTGTGCCAACCTCTCGCCAGATTAGCTGACGTCCAGAATCGCTGCTCAAACTGAATCTACTCTCATCAATAAAGAGTACTTTAAGAAAAGATTTTGTGGTTGTAACCTTTAGAAATAGCGTTGGTCCTTAGGTTTTGCATACCAGTGTCCTTGCTAATGCCCCTGAAATGTAACGTGCACAGTGCGTTAACTGACTTGTTTCCTTCTTGGGATCGTAATTTGGTATTGATTCGGATATCCTGAAATTCTGTAGTTATTTCATGACGAATATATACTCTGTAACGTTGAAATTGCAGCGCCCGGAAGAATGATTAGAAGTTCATGGGAAAAAAAGCAGGCGGATGAGTTGCGCTGAGCTTCGGATGAGTTGCGCCGAGCAGAAGCTTCGACAACTATAAAAATGAACGTAGAGATTGTGGAGTTACAAGCAACGCGTGTATTAGCCCATTGCTTTGAACAGTGTCAACAGGCGTCTGGTTCCTGAGGCATAAGCCTATTGACACAGTTAACAGACTTCTGTCTCGCAGGAACAGATTTCAGAGTGCAAAACGGTTGTAGAGACGCCGATATGTTATGTTCTAACCCAATATCAGCTACTTCGACAGAGGGCATATTATCGGCCTTCCAGAGGCTGGATGGTCGCTTTGTCGTGTAGCGGAACATGTGGGCCATGACAATACCACAGTGCACAGATGTTGGCAATGGTGGCTTCTGTATGTTATTGTTGTGTGTAGAAACCAACGGTGGCTTCTGGATGTTTTGAGGACTTCAGAACGGGAGAATCGTCTTATCCGTGAAAGGTTTACAATGCACCAGAAGGAGGCAAATGCATACCAGCCATTGCGTCGATTACCCCTGACCGTTGCCCATCGTCAACAGCGCCTGTAACAGTGCTGCGCACATGTTCCCTGGAATACGGAATGGCGTCAAGGGTCTTCAGTGACGGTGAATTTTGAAACCCGATGATCGCCGCATATACGTGTGGCGACGGTAGTGGTCTTAGAACCATTATTGAACGCCATACTACACGCCCCTGCTGGTGTTATGGTGTGGGATGCGATCAGTTTTATAGTCGATCGTCGTTGGTGTTTGTCAACGGTAGTCTGACTGCTGGCCGCTATGTCGGCGGGATTCTGGAACCTTTCGTCCTCCCCTTTCTTTCTGGGGGTGTCTAACGCCATTTTTAGCAAGACAACAGCCGAACACATACAGCAGGGGTTTCCGCTGAGAGTCTTTGTGGTCAGCATTCGTACTAAAGTCAGCCATGTCCCTCGAATATCTCCCCCATCGAACACATGTTTTGTAGATGATTGGACATTATCTACAAAGCCAGCCAACACAACAGACAGCACAGACCACGGATGTTCTGCGGGACCAGGTGCAAGAGGATTGGGAAATACCGCAGGAAGCTATTCTACACCTGTATGACTCAATACCGAGAGCCTTAACTCAGTGTATCCGCAACCGTTGTGCATTTACGTCATATTGATCTGTCCATTGTAAGCACCATTTATGTCATTAAATATGTTCACACACACACACACACACTAGCTTCTGCAACTTTTATCATGCATTCCTTAACTCATTGGCTATCATTACGCTAAGTATCCTCTTTGTATTCTTGTTCCTTCAGGGTGCTGCAGTTTTAATGTCATAATGTAATATGATAAATCCATATAAACCCAGTGGATTACTGGAGTTATCACTGGAAAGTTTTTTTTTTTTTTCTCTCTCGAGTTTGATGACTGGAGGTCAGTTTTAGTCGCTGTTATTCTTGAATATCATGATGTTCGTTCTTCGTTGGGTGTATATTTCTACTGTGAAATAACAGCTTTAAAACCTTTCTTGAACTGTCAAAAAAAAAGAACCCACCCTTCTGGATTGTGACTAATACCAGTTTCTTCACCTTTTTCTGTATGCGAAAGCCTTGTAGCTAGCATCTACTAGATTCAACCTTTTTAAAAGAGAAAGAGGTTCGTTAGATTCATATCCCTCATTAAAAAAAAAAATTAATAAATTTTTCTGTTTATACTCCGGCACGACAACCAAGTCAATAGAGTTTACAATAAATCGTCAATACAAATATTTATCGTATTTAGTAGTCACGGGCTTGAATCCCGGATCCACTCAAGGAATGCATGCTATGCACTCTCGCTCCTGACCACTGGGCTACGTCAGGCTATCCAGCTCTTTCTGATTAGGGAAATGTGACCCTTTATTTGGACAGTCATCTGATATGTAATCGCAATAACCCCGCACCAGGTTCATCATGTTCAAGTCCAGTTCTGGAAGGTTTAATGGAAATTAGCAGGTCTTCATTGTGTGGCAGCGGAGTAATGAAAGATGGCAAGGTGAGTACTTCTGGCGAGGTGGCATCTCTGCCGCTTATTAACCCATGGTACCTCTGTGTACCTTTGTACCTTACACTGAAGATCGTTTATTGTAAGGTGCAATATTTATTTATATTATAAACATTATGATTATATCAGTGGGTCAGAAATATAGTGAAGCAAGTCACTTTCAAATAATACTGAAAAAAAAAAAAAAAAAAAAAAACTTTTGCGTATAAGCCAATAAAAAATTCATTGTTGGATAAATTATGTCAATATTTGTTTGAAAATAAATATTCTGTTTATACTCCGGCACGACAACCAAGTCAATAGAGTTTACAATAAATCGTCAATACAAATATTTATCGTATTTAGTAGTCACGGGCTTGAACCCCGGTCCAATCAAGGAACGCGTACTCTGCACTCTCGCTCCTGACCACTGGATCTTCTGTCTGTGAATTTCTTATGAATTTGAAATGTTTATCCTTAAAATTTGGGTTTAAACAAAAAAAAAAAAAAAAAAAACTTGGTTCACTTTAACTCGAATATTTTCCCACTTCCGTAGAATACGAAGTCCTAGTACTAACTATTTTTGTTATTTAGGATTGAATGAATGAGTAATATCACTTTTTCTTTTACCAATGCTGTTTTATTTAAACAAATAATGTATTACTGAAATTAAAATCACAATTTTTTTTTGCACGCACAAAAAAAAAAAGATAAAAGTGGGCACTTTAATTAGTCATACGTATATTCATGTATTTAAATTACTAATTAGACTCGAAAGAGCAATGAAGCCCAATATGTCCTATTATTATGCGATATTGATTGGATTTTTGGGCCGCTGGTGGCCGACTTTTCTTGGCTCTTCTCGATGCGCTAGGTGAGATATGAGCATTGAATACATGATGATTTTAACTAGTAGCTATTTTTAATTTCATTTATTTAAGACTAAGCACGTGGGGTGGGTTCATAATAATACATTCATCCGCGATTGAGTGTAGAGAGAATTACAGTCCTACTAAAAATGTATGAGGTTTCCTCTTATAATTTAAGTATTTCATGTATAATTTGAGACTCATCTTCAGGCACTTCAGCAGATCCAGTTCTCCTTTTCACCAACAACTCTTTGTAGAAACTATGGTAACAAGGAAGAATATAAAGCAATAACGAATCACGTCTGCTTTCTTTCCACTTGTTATGGACCGTTGGTCTTTGTATAGTTGATTTTGTAAAATATTGAGAAGGGACACCCTCTTTTAAACTGCAGCCGTTGAAAGTTAAGCCAGTTGACAGGCATCTTGCTATTGTTTTTTTTTTTCTGTTAATTATCGCCTTTTCTAGAGGCTCTGATGACAAAAATTTCATTGCGCTTAAGTTCAACTACTTTAAATGGTGGGTCTTTTTTTTCTTTGATTTTTTTATTATATTAATCCAGTCTTCAGGGCCAAATATCAATGAATGTTTCTTACTAAACTTTTCTATAACTCCAAAATCGGCGTCATTTGGTAGGTAGGAGTGACTAGAAACCATTCATTGAACCATTGAACCATTCAATACTACGTCAGTTGTACTGACGGCCATAGAAGGGTTGTTGCACAACTTCAGTAAATTAAGTGAAATATTTATATTGCAGTTTTGCCCCGCAAGCATCACAATAGAGAGTAACGTTGGCGCATTGGCTGGCATTACCTTTTAAATGCTTTGTAATAACAGTCGAGATTTCTTGAGACCCTTTTCCACCTTCTGTCTCATTCCACACATACATTACAAATGTCCAGGTTTAATTGGGTGTACACCACAACTGTACGTGTACAAATTTCTCTTGTAATAAGTGACGGATGTGGTTAGCTTTGGAAATGCAAGAGCTTTTTGCAAATCAAAAGTGCAAGCATAATAATTGTCAGAAACCTTGTCAGCCTCTCTCTGTAAGTCAGTTCTGATGTTGTCAGCTTCAGAAAGATGAAGCTATATTTCAGTTTGTATTTGTGCCCTAATTCCAGAATCTGCTACGATTCAAACGTTATGGAGAAGTAACTGCTTGGCTCTAAACAAGGTAGGCTTGGATCACTTTCCTGCTGAATCTCATGCAAAATGGACTTGGCCCGCTGTAACAATGAACACTACCAGATGTTCTTTAGCGTTAAGGAACCACTGCTCTCTATCTGCCGGCTAAAGAATTAAGGACTTGTTCCACATTTTCACTGAATAATTATTGGCTTGAAGGGACTTAGTACACCTGTACACTTGAATTAAAAATGGACTTGATTCACTATATTTCTGACCCACTCATATAAAGTAATTGAATGCATTTTTAGCATTTACTTTAGGCAAATTCTAGATATTAAATTCCCTTTTATAAGCGCTGAGTCAATTAAGGCTATAAGGCGTCGGTATATTGTGTAAACAAGCTCTTAGGAATTCTTTGCCTGCTGCTCTGAACTAAAAGCTCATAGAAATTCCATATGCCTCTAGGGAATTTAGATCGCAGTCCCTCCAAGATAAATTACAGACACTGGACAATGATCAGCGTCTGTTATTTATCCAAGAATAAACGTGGATAAAAGTGGGTTCTTCTGTTTCATAATTTTTTTTGATAAATGCTATGTTATTGATTAAAAGGAATATACCAGTGGTATTTGTTTGTTTATTTGTATACAGTCCGCATATTAGAATTGCAAGTTGGGAAATTAAGGCTTGGGAACAATTCATTTTTTATTCGTTATTAAATTAGCATGAAAATTACGTAGCGTAGTCAGCACGGTAGTGCAATTGCACTCGCGTTTGAAGTTGGCTATTGTTCAAGCACACTTCACTGTGCTGAATTCGGTTAATGAGTGTATTCATTATCAAAATATGGTTCTTTGTAAACTTCTGCGGCCTTTGAAATTATGTCGAGTTTAAACGGAACTTTTTTAAATGCAGTTATGTGTATTTTTATTAATCAGAATATACCCGAATAAATTACATAAACTGTTAACTCGGTATCAAAATGTTATATTATAATGATTGTCTTCCTTACCTACAGTATATGAAATAATAATGTAGAAAAACCGATTGGTTTAATCGATCAAAGAATATCCTTCAAAAAAGGTAGTAAATTAGAATTTTATAACTTTGGATAAGCAGATTTGATTTTTTCACATCAATCTAAGTTGGTTTGAAATTATCTGTATCCTGGAGTGAGGTTTGGAATTAGGCCGCTTAAGATCTGACCATGGTCAGATCTTATTCCCACTTCCTCAGGATTCCTCTGAAATTCGCTGTTGTTAGTGAAGATGTCGATGTCAGTCTGCTTTGTTCATCCTCGTTGTTGCACTGTGGATAAAGCTATTTCTGGCTTCAAGGTTCAACTTTTTGTGTATAAAGTTTGCTGTCATCTGATTGATACTGTCAGGATACTGAAGTGAAATTTCTCTAGAAGGAGCGGTATATGGATGTACTAATGTGACCGTGTGAATTAATTTCTGGAGCAATTTCTTGTCATGAATATTTCTTCGTTCCTCTAGCGGTTGAAGTTTGAAGTATTTACAGAGTTGGATATATTCTATCAGACCAATATTCTGCCAGAAAAACTTCTTTTTCTGATAGAACATTGGTGCACGATTTGTGAAGTATCTGATGAATATTTTTGCTTATAATATTTATATTATAAAGAAGTAGTATTTGTAATATAAAGAACAAATATATTTGTATTATATATAAATATATTTGCATTAGATATATTTGTATAGATATTTAAAAGGCGGCGAAAGAAATTCTTGCGTAGAAATCAGAGTGCAAAAAATTCTTTTTTTCACTTTGATTTCTACTTAGAACATAATTATAAACGTATGCTCTCTAAGTTGGACAACTATTTGAGTTAACCGAGGGGTGCGGAGTAATAAAACGGATGAGTTAATGGCCTCAATAGAAGATTGCATGGTTTTCTCTTCAGAAAATTCCGTTTTCAATCTCACAAAACAGGCATACCTACCATAGAATACAAGCAATTTTCAGCCGCAATAGACTGGCGTCTCAATGTTTGATGCAAAATCTGAATAAATTCTACGGTTAATTTAACTGATAATCAGAATGAGTGCACTCATTCTGATTATCAGTTAAAAGAAATGATTCCATGCAGACAAAAAAGTTTTAAATTTTGCTAAAAAAAAAAAAGCATTCGTGGCAAAGTTATTGCTTACGAGTGTTCAATGACATTACAAAACTATATTTTTCAAATGAAAACTTCGATTTGTGAGGTGTAGCAGAAAAAAGGACGCATGCCATGTATTATTGATTATTATACACTTTCTAGGAAGTAAACTAAACCTTTTTTATATAAATGCTTAAAACTGTTAAATACTTTAAAAAACTTTTGCTTTGCCAAATTTCAGATTATCTTACGCATTCCCTTCTGATTGGCATCTTTTCTTAAAAAATAAATGCCAATAATGTTAACTGGAAAGAGGAGAAGTGCTATTTATCTGTGGCGCAATACTGGGCAAATCCTTTTTGAAGATGTTTCATAAAATTATTACGAAATCATTACCAAAACCATTATGAAAAAGTTTTTTTCTTCCTGGTGTAAATTTCTAGGGGTTGTCCTCAGGGATCCGTTCTTGGCCCTGTTTGCTGGAACGTGGTCCTTGATGGATGGCTAAATGCCCCTCATGATGATATTGTCAACATTGCCTACGCCGACGATCTTGCCTTGCTTGTACCTGGGAATTCTCGTCTAGAATTGGAAATTAAAGCAAACCACATCTTGGATGATCTTCACATGTGGTGTTCCCTCCATAAACTCTCCATTTCAGTCCCTAAAACTAAACAGGTTCTTCTGAAAGGCCTACTGAATCGTAATCGTCCCCCTGTGGTTAAAATTCTTGACCAGGCTGTTAAATTGGTAAGTGAATATAAATACCTTGGGGTGGTGATTGATGATCGTTTATCTTTCATTCCCCATTGTAAGTACCTTCGGCAGAAAATCCGTTCTCTTACCGGCTGGCTGTTGCGTCTTGCCCGTTCCCTCTGGAATCTTAAGTCGTCTTCTCTTGGTCTTTACTACAAGTGTATCTTCATCCCCATCGTCTGCTATGGTGCTGGCGCTTGGGGCTTCAGAATTCTTAATTCACTGGTCCAAAAATACCTTCTGCAGGCGCAGCGGTCCTTCCTTCTCTATACTTGCAGGGCATGTAGAACTGTTTCTACTGATGCCCTGCTTGTTATTAATGGTCGTCTCCCTATCTACCTGGAAATTATATTGCATTTCTTGTCTTACCATAGGAAATCTCTCTCTCCTGCCTCGGTGGGAGATTTTGCTAATAATTATGAGAACTCTACAAATGTTGATCTGGCCAGACTTTCCAATCTTGCTTTGGAAGAGTGGCAATACTCTTGGGATGATTCCTCTCTCGGCAGAATCACATACGCTTTCTTTCCTCGTGTTTTTATTAAAGATAAAAATTTTAACTGGCTTCAACTTGGGTTATTTCCCACTTTCTTAATCACGGGACATGGAATTAATTCTCGTTTGTATAGATTTGGACTCGTCCCCTCTCCTCTCTGCTCTTGTGGCTCTGAGGAGACGGTTGAACATATTGTCCTACATTGTAATTTATATGTGGATTTAAGACAACAATTGTCTATCTGTACAAATGTATATAATTTAGATGATTTTTGGCGCCTGGTTGGGTCGGCGGACTCTCTTTCTGCCTTCTCTTCTTTTGCTAATAGTGTCTTCCGGAGAAGAGCGGCTTTATCAAGGAATAACCCTTGATTTCGTTATTTGTTCTTAATATTTATATATATTACTGTATTGATTTTTTTTTTTTTTTTTTGAGAGGAGTTTCTTCCTTACCTAAATTGTCTTGTGTTTTGGACGCAGAGTTTTTGCGTCTTTTTCTGGAGACTTGTTTCAGGTTTTTGCCTGGCCGAGTGGGAGAGATGGACCTCCCCTCTCCCACTTCGAACTCTGTCCGGGTTGCCTGAAATGATTTTCTGTGTTAAATTGTATGTATTTTGTAAATACTGTAATTATCTTGTTAATATCATGGTGCTTTTGTTTGATTTGTTGTTTGCTCTCAGAATTAAGAGTAACTGATTTTATTGTGTTTTAAATCAGCAGTTAATCTTAAATGTTTATATTGTACATTACTTGTGTAGTTAGCTCATTATTATGTTGAAGAGACAGTTTTTCTCTTCTTGCGTTGTCTGTTTGGCTCTGAGGAGTGGGATAGACCTCTCCCTGCTCCCTCAGATCCAACCTTCAGTTGGCTATTCTGGTTGAGTGAGATGATTTTCTTCTCTAGCCTGTCTTACTGCTGGCTGCTTCTCTTGCTGCTTGTGTTTTGATTTAATTTTGTTTTCCTGCGGGGCTGATTATTTGTTGTATTTTCTTTCCTGCCTGATTGCAGCTGCAATCAGTTGGGTTTTTGCTAGTACCATATAGTTCTTAGTCTAGCATTTTTAGTTGTAAATGGGTTTTGGTTCTGAGGGGTGGGATGGACCTCTCCCCGCCCTCTCAGATCCAATTGCTTTGTTGGCAATTGACATCCATTTTTTTTTTTTTTTAATGCTTACCTATGCATTATTGTTAATTCTACGTGTCTTGTTATTTGAAACAAGTTTTGTTTTTCGCAGCTTGTGGTAGCAGCTTTGCACTTGCTGGTTATGTACATATGTTTATAGATTAGATTACTTGTGCAGAGACATTTTCTCTGCATATTAATTAATTATTGTTTAATACTTAACTTATTATTTTGATCTGTTATACTTAGATTTAAATTTAGAATTGCTTTTGATTCGGTTAACTAATTTATTTGTACAGTATTTATTGGTTTTGCCTTTGGCAAATCTTTGCCTTGGGTGAGTTCTGTTTGTCTCTTTGTGTTTTGTATATATGTTTCTACATTTCTTCTGGTTGACTATTTCTGTTAATTTCTTGGTTGACTAATTTTTCAGCCAAGATTTTAATTACTTATTTTGTAAATATTGTATATTTTACTCTCTGCTTATGCAGTGTAATTTGTTAATATGTTTACTGCTATGTTTCATATCGGTGACATAAGTATTTATTATTTATCTTAATTTATTCTTTTAAGTGGCTATCTAATAGCCACTTGTACATTACCTATGTTCTTTCCTTGAGACTTTTCTTTTTCCCCTTGTCGGTGCAAGTTGGGCTTCCTTCCCGGCTAGGGGAATCTTTCTTTCAAATGTACAAGCCTTCAGGCTTCAAAATTTTACCTCTTCAAGCTCTCTCGCTTGTTAGATTTTCCAACTAGTGTTTTCCTCTTTCCTGTTTCTTCTTTTTCCTGAGAGAGTGTTTTGCTCTCATTTCTTCTTCTACTTTCTTTTCTCCTACTTTATCCTCCCTATTCATTATTTACTATAACCGGGATTCCACTTGTTGGAATCCCACTAAGTGTAATTTAGATAGTTCCTGGAGCGCCTCCACGTGGCTAGGGACGGGAGTCGGGACTCAGGTAGCTTGCTCCCTGCCTCCCGGCTGCTAAGACTCTAGGGCCGGCAAACAACAACCATCACAACACACATATATACTTACACACACACACACTTACACACACTTGCCGGCTATAAATAACCTACAGATGCTACAGCGGTATATAGGGGTAACCCTGGAGGCCGCAATCAATACAAGAATACCTTGTCCCTTGTCCCTTCCTGGTGTAAACCTCGGTTTATAAGTCTGGCGTAGCAAAAGCACCTATAAACATAAGATGGATCTAGCGATGCGCCTCCAGTTCCCTAAAATTTGTGATAAGATTTTTGAGTGGCTTCAGTTCATAATTTTTTGGTGAATTAGGAACGCAAAAACAAAGATACGTGCCTAATGAAATTACTATACTGAAAAATAGAAGAGTCTGGCGTAGCTGTTGTTGAAGTAGAATTTATTGGCGCAAGGGCTGCTATGGCCAAAATGCGCCTATAACTTAAAATTGTTGGTCAATGTATGAAAGGAATTGTTCCAGAAGTGACTGTATAGGTTTATCATTTTTAGATATTTAAACAGCTCTGATAGATTGGCATAATCTCCAAGTATATGAGCTAGTTGCTAGTTTTTGTGAGTTGAAGATCTGAAACATTCAATTCTAGCTGAATCATAGTGTGCACATTCAATAATAATATGTTTTACTGTAAGAATGGAACTGCAATGAGAGCAGAGAGGAGGCTCTTCTCCTAGCAGTAAAAAAAGATGCGTTAGGTGCGTATGGCCAATTTGTACTCTTGCAAGCACGACCTCTTCGTGCCTGGTTAATCGGGAACTAGATCTCCATAGCTGTGGGTTTTGTTTTATTTCAAGAAGTTTGTTTGATATCTGATTATGCCACTTTTCAGACCACACCTCTGTACATATCCTCCGTATGATTGGCTTGTAATCAGAAAAAGGAACTGGGATGGGATCGAAGCAAGCAGGGTGTTTTGCTGCTTCGTCTGCACACTCGTTTCCTGGAATTCCAACGTGACTGGATATCCAGCAGAACGTGACAGTCAGCTTATTTTTATTGAGGTGACATAACTGTGATCTGATTTATGTGAGAAGTGGGTAGGAAGGGCATTCATTGCACTTAAGTGTCTGTGTATATTATGACCTGGGTATTTAGAAGATCATTAAGGAGATTTAGAGCCATTTTGATTGCATATAATTCGCCAGTAAATACACTGCATTCACATGGTAATTGTACAGAAAGAGTGGATGTAGGACTGATTACTGCAGCTCCCACGGATATATCGGTTTTGGATCCGTCTGTGTATATCTGAAGACTGTGAGCATTGGTCAATGCATAATCCGCATGTAATTGTCTAAGATTGTGATTTGATAGGGAATGTTTTCCCCACTGTAGAAAATAGTTATCGCAACGAGGTATATACATTGCCCATGGTGCTTGTACTACATCTGCAGCTTGAGAGATGTTTCTCAGAGAGATGTTCCAATGTTTGGTTAGCTCTTGTAGCCGGATACCAGCAGGTTTGTTTTCATGGGTTTATTTTTATACAAATTTTCCCACTGAGGTTCAAACAGATATGTCCAGATGGGGTGAGAAGGGAGGCTATTTAATTTGGCTGCATAGTTAAGGAGCAATACTTTTCTCCTAAGATATAGTGGAGGTTCATTGGCGTCTATATACAAACTTTGCACTGGTGATGCTTAAAGGCTCCTAAAGCAATCCTGGGAGCACTATGCTGGACTGGATTGAGCCGGGCTAGTACTGTCTTACGTGCAGAGTCATAAACTGGGGCTCCATAATCTAGACGAGATCTTATTAAAGTACGATATAAGTGTAAGAGTGTGAAGCGATCGGCTCCCCATGTCATAGAAGAGATAACTTTGAGAATATTCATCTTTCTCATGCACTGAGTTCTCATTTTCATTATATGTGCCTGAAAGGTAAGTTTAGTGTCCAGTACTAAACCCAAGAACCGGATATTGTTGCAAAGTGGTATTGGTTTGGCTCCTAACGTTAGCTCAGGATCTGGATGAAGTTGTCGCTTTTTACAAAAGTGAATAGCAGTTTTTTTTGTTCTGGAGAGGCGATAGCCATTGTGGGATGCCCATGACTCTATTTTGTTTATTGAGAGTTGCAGTTGGCGTTCAATGGAGCACATATTTAGTGAATGGCAGCATATTGTAAGGTCGTCTGCATATAGATAAGTGTCGATATTAAGCGGAATATTATCTGTTGCATTGTTCAGCCTAACTGCAAAGAGCGTTGCACTAAGAACTGACCCTTGTGGGACTCTTTCTTCCTGAACAACTTTTTGGGACAGTGTATTGCAGTAACGCACCTGAAATGTTCTATTTTGGAAAAAGCTCTGAATGATTAGTGGGAGCTGGCCCCGAAGTCCTGTGGCACAGAGATTTTGAAGAATGCCATAGCGCCAAGTTGTATCAATGGCTTTTTCAATGTCCAGCAGACCATGACGAGATGTTCTCTACGGATAAAAGCATTCCGTATGTTGGATTCTGCCTTGATCATAAGGTCTAGAGTTGACCGATTTTTCCTAAAGTCGTACTGGACCTTGTCCATTACCGAATAAGATTCTAGAAACCAGACTAATCGAGCATGAATCATTTTTTCCATTACCTTACCAAGGCAACTGCTGAGACATATTGGTTGATAGTTTTGTGGATCTGACTGATCCTTTCCAGGTTTAGGAAAGGCTAGGACTATTGAGTGGCGCCAAGAACGAGGGAAGTAACCTTCTGAGAATAGCCGGTTGAAATATGCCAGTAGTGAATTCAGAGCTTGATTGTTTAGATGTTTAAACATCATGTAGTATATTCCATCAGGCCCTGGTGCAGTATTCGCTGACCGGTTTAGGGAGCTCTCTAGTTCCAGTAATGTAAAAGGTCGGTTATATGAGAGAGAGAGAGAGAGAGAGAGAGAGATGCCGTTGTATGAAAGTTCAGTTTATACTTTTCTGCGTTGGCTTTATGCTGTTTGAAGGCAGGTTCATATGCTGATGTGGCTGATATTTGAGAAAAGCATTCTGCCAGGGCATTTTCAATATCCACTGAAGAGGAAAACTCTTTACCCTTCCAGCTTAGAATAGGCGTTAGGTCTGGGAGGTATTTTCCATTAAGTTTCTTTATTTTATTCCATATTTTTTTACTTTCAGTATTTTTAGTGATGGTAGATGCAAACCGGATCCAAGAGTCTTTTGCTTTTTTCTGCACGTAACGTGCCTTGGCTTTGAGTTTCTTAAAATTAATTAGGTTGTCGGTTGTTGGGTGCTTGCGAAAAAGATTCCATGCCTTATTCCGTTCTTTTTTAGCATCACGACAATCACCATTCCACCAAATATTGGCATATCTATGTGGACCGATTGTGACTTTGGGTATGGCACTGGTTGCAGCTGTTATTATCTGTGTAGTAATATGGTCGGTAACATCATCAATAGGCTGGTTTTTAACAACTTGATCATCAAAGGAAATTGCATTGGTGAACGTGTTCCAATCTGCTTTGGAGGATTTCCATTTTATGGGGCTGATTATATGTGAGGTTCTGTTTGTTTGCAATTTGCAAATAATCGGGTAATGGTCGCTGTTCAGTGGGTTATTTGAGACTGACCACTGAATGATTGGGAACAATTTTGGGGAACATATTGATAGGTCTATGGCAGTAGATACTCCGGTGGGAAAGTGGATATAGGTGTCAGCACCAGTATTTAATAATGTGAGATTCTGGTTATCAATAACTGTTTCAATGAGTTTTCCTCTTTTGTCTATCTGGGGAGGTCCCCACATAGGGTGGTGCCCATTGAAATCTCCTAGCAGAATAAAAGGAGATGGAACTGCTTTATAAGTTCCTCCAGCTCTTTCACAGTGAATTCTTTGTTTGGGGAAAGGTACAGTGAGATTACGGTTAACATAACACTCAGATCAATTCGTACTGCTACAGCCTCTAATGTGGTCTGCAGCGGGATCTGTTTTGTAGGAACCTTGTTGTCGACAATTATGGCTACGCCTCCTCTTGTTGAATTAGTATTGTTTCTGTCCTGTTGATAGATACTATAGTTTTTGATCACTGGAGTCACTTGTGGGGTTAGATTGGTTTCTTGCAGGTATAGGATAACTGGACTATGTTGTTTGATTAGTTCATAAATATCAAAAATATTGCTTCGTAGACCTCTACAGTTCCATTGTATAATGCTGTGCATTATTTAATTTTAGAAGTTGTGTATGTTTCTGTCTGTTTTTTTATATCCTGCCTGTTTGCCTCGATCTAGTTTCATCTTTTCTTTTTTTGGAAAAGTGGGGCGTCCTTCCATATCATCTTCTGCATGTAGATCTAGTATTGGCTCATTCCGTAGGGTACCAGAACCAATATCCATATTTGCTGAGCATGGTTGGTCTGAACTGTTTGTGGGTGATGCTTTTAATTTTGCAGTTCCTTGTAGGGTATCAGAAGCAGTTGGGGGGAGGGACTGTTAGCGGGGTATTGCTAGCAGAAGTTACTTTACATTGTTCTGTAGGTGACTGCTGTGGGATTGATAGCACTGATTGAGCCCAATCAGCAATTGAAATGGATGGTAGTACTATTACTGCCGTTTGTGTTGCTGTTGACTGGTATTTTTTGGTTGCTGCAGCATATGTGATTTTTGGCATATTGAGCATAACCTGCTTCCTAGATTCCTGATAGGTGACCTTTTGTTCGACTTTATACTTCTGGATCTGTTTGCCTACTCTCCAGAGTTCGCAATTTATTGAATACGCTGGATGCTGGCCTTTGCAATTTGGGCATTGTGGCTTTTCTGCAGTGCAGTCAGTTTGTGCATGATCTTTGGAGCCGCAGTTCGGGCATGTAGTGTCCCCTCGACATACTATTTGCGAGTGTCCAAATTTTTGACACTTAAAACATCTGATTGGGTTGGGAATGTACGGACGTACTCGGCAATTTAGGTATCCGGCTTTCACACATAATGGTAAGGTAGGTGTATCGAATGTTAGAATAATGTTTCTAGTTGGAACAAGTTCACCATCCTTTTTAATCATTATTCGTTTTGCCTGGACGACTTTTTGCTCTTTTAGTTCTTCGACTATCTCATTTTCAGCGACATTCATCAGGTCCCACTCAGCTATTACCCCTTTGGAACTATTTAGTGTAGCATGAGGAGTGACCTGTATAGGAATTCCTTCAAAATTTGATAATTTTAGTAGAGCCTGAGAATGCTGATATTTCGCTGTTTCAATTAGTAGATCCCCGGATCGGAGTCTTTTCACCATTTTCAGTGAACCAGCCACGCTTTCTAAACATTTCTGAATTAGAAATGGTGAAAGGGCACTCATAGGCTTGGATGAGAGAGAATGAAATATAAGGAATGTTGGGAATTCCTGCTGATTCTCATTTCTACGTTGTCTTTTGGTTTGTGATACGTCATGTTCGGTTTCAATCAGGTCATGAGTTGAGCGTTTAGGCTCAAGTGCGGGATAATTTCTCAAAATCCATGGTTGCTCCTTTTGGCCCCGGAGGATAACTTTTCCCCCAGGTTACCGGCCCCGCCACGTGGAGGCAGGAGCGGTGCCACCAGTGACCAAGCGATCAGAGGTTAGTGGTTAGTGTGTTATATAAATTAGTTCAATATACAAGAAGAAAGGTACCTTTCCTTTCTTTTTTGAAGAGCTTGCTTCTTTATTCAGAAGAGCAGAAATGAAATAATTTTGCAAATAAAGACTTAAATTCTCAGTAATCTGCTAATTCTGGAGAAGTCGCTTTGAAGTTCACTTTTTAAATTCGCTTTGATCACTCACTTGGCACTCGGGGCCATCTGGCGTAGCAAAAGCACCTATAAACATAAGGTGGATCTAGCGATGCGCCTTCAGTTCCCCAAAATTTGTGATAAGATTTTTGAGTGGCTTCAGTTCATAATTTTTTGGTGAATTAGGAACGCAAAAACAAAGATACGTGCCTAATGAAATTACTATACTGAAAAATAGATTTGCTGCATAAAGTTTCTATGAGATTTCGTTAGTTGAAGTACGTTGATGACATGAATTATCGAAAGGTATTTCGTTCAAAATTTATGGGTTAATTTGAATAGACACGGCTGAATGCAGCAGAATGATTTAGCAAATAAATAGACCTTTTTCAGGGTAAAAGACAAATTTTTACAATTATAGATAAAAAAAAAAACACTTATAGGTACTTACTGGGGAAAATGTATGTTCCCATTAATTTATCGCTATCGGCGAACGGTGTCATCTTCTCTCTCTCTCATTTTGAAAAAAAATATCGAAGAATAAATGGATGGATGACCTTGCGAAGACAGCAGATCTTTCATAATACTGTAATGACTTTCGGAAGAGCATTTTTAATCCTTGTCATTGGAAGTGCATTGCGTGATAAAAAAAGAAACCCTCCTCCCAGTGATAATTTCTTAAATTTGGCTTTGGCTTTGGCTCACAAATTTCACTTCCGTTGAATTTGTAGGGTTTGTAAACTTTTATATCGGATGATGTGATTGTCACGAGACATCTTTTTGGTTGATTCGGACAACATATCTTTGTACTTTTATTCTCCCTTTGGGTTCAAAAATATTTCACTTCATTTACTCTGAGTTTTGGATTGATAGGATAAACATTGAATGGACGATTTTTGTCCGATCAATGTGCACTCGAATACAGACAGCTGTCGGAATTCTTAGAGAGAGTCCATTTCTTTGCCTTTATCTACTCTCCTCCATTTCTTCCCCCAGCATCTCTTGTCCTTCCATGATCACTTCCCAAGTTTGTATTTTTGCCAGTTTACGGTATCAGAAATTCTTTTATTTCTGTAATGTCGTGAAAGATAAACTAATGACGTACTGGAGCACAAGTAACTCTGAGATAAAAACTTTTTTACACTCCAAGAATTTAGTCACTCACATCCGGAAGTTTCAAGCACTTTATTAGGTTCACAATACTTTTTAACTCCCGTGAGAAATGTTCTTGTTCTGCTTTAAGGAATGGTTGTTTTTTTCTTTTTCATTCTTAAACAGGAAATTAATACATCATGACACCACCTACTCTTATTTAAGCAGCCGTGAGTATCTGAATAAAAAACTCTTTGTAACTTCTGCAGGCTTCTTTAGAAGATGCGTAGAATAAAAAGTCATTCGCGCCTTACAGTATTATCACGTCAAAGAGATAATAATAGCACAATCGTGTATTCCTTTTAAGCTTTGATTGATTAGCACATTAATGTCTTATCTATCAGTGTGTTCTAAATTTGGTCAGGAAATCCGCATATAATTACTTGAATCAAGTGTGGGAAACATATTCATTCCGAATTTAGCATTGTGTGGGATTCGAGTAAAAAAGAAACCAAATTTTACATGAGGCTGTGTGATACTTATTATTAATATTTGATCGTTGTCTGCAGTATTATGTCGTGGAGAGATTCCATAAATCCTGGATTTAACAAACAGTCCATTATAGAAACACCTTACTTATTTCTCTGGTGAAAAACTAATGGGATATTTGTTTGTTGGGGTCTGGTTACAGATCATAACAATCACTTTTAAGAAGCGTTTATATATATGCATAAGTCGCCTATTGTTTTCACCATGTCCGTCCGTCGGTACGCATGTAATGGAGGAACTCCCAGTAGGCGGATTTTCATGAAATTTTACATTTGGTTTACATTAATTTCATTAAAATAGGACAAATATAAATTAAGTAATTAATATTTCTTTTTCCAGACAAATTGTATAGAAAAAAAGGAAATTCATAGATTAAATGTAATTTTAATGCAGCATTGTTAGTCCATGCACGCTTCACGTGTGTTGTTATGTTAGACTCGTCAACATGGTGTCGCTTGTGAACATGTACATACATGTATATATACAGAGAGAGTTTCTTTTCTCTCTGTATATATACAGAGAGAAAAGAAACTTAAAAGTATATGGGAAATAGCAATAACTATTACACAGTTGTAACTGAACTGAACGGTTAAGTTTCAAGAATAAAACTATATTTTTATTAAGTGTTCTATAAAGTTATAATCTTAGTAATTTCTTATTTACTTTTCACTTTATTTAGTGAAAAGTAAATAAGCAATTGATTCACAGAAAATTAAAAAATTCACAGAAAAGTAAAATAAGCAATTGATTTTAAGAAAAAAAAAATAGAATTCGCCTGAAGTGTAATGCACTGAGTACATTATGGAAATTGTAATGGAAGTATGTTATCAGATGTTTGGACATTACTTAATAAGAAAAAGTTAATTCCGAAATCACATTTTCAGTGTATGTTTCGTTTATCCCTGGAAAGGTTTAAGATCTAGCATAGCCTCCTCTGCCCTCCCACCCTCGAGAACCGAAATCTATTCATATAGCTGAAAAGATTTCTGTGAATATGAATAGAATCTATTCATATTTCGCGTATTTCTGTAGGACGAAAAGCCGGATCGAGGCCAAATTTTCAACCAATGTTCTGTTGGTCCTTGGAAAAATTTCTGGTCCAGTTAGGATTTCACAGCCCTCCCCTCCCCCACACAAATCGACATCGACATAAATGAAGGTAAGAAAGGAGAAATGCTAATTGATATCAAATTTTCAACATATTTTCTTAGAGGCGGATTAAGGATGAAATAGGCCCCCCCGGCCATATTTAAAATTGAGGCCCCTTTAATATTTATATATAAACTATTATTATTATTAGAAATTTTTATCAGTACTCTAGAAAATATTTAAACTGAAAATGAGGCGCCTCTTGGTTTGGCCGTAGCGTTAAGTTGGTTATCGGGATGATTCTGAGTTCAAATTCTATTTTATAGCATTCCTACCCAGTTTCTCCCTACAGAAATGTTACTATAAATTTGGAAGAGGAGCTTTGATCCATTTTATAATTTAGTGCTTACTTAGAATATTTTAGGAATCTTTGCAACAAATTTTCATATCGATGAGTTGACTAATTTTGTTATGAATCGCGAATTATTACTATTTGGTAACGCGCTTGAAATGTAACGCATTTCGTATATTGACTGACTTGTCTCTTAATAGTTTAGCTACACTGAAAATCGTTCTATAATAATCCAGTGCAGAAAATTTCTGCACATAATAATATCTGCTTTAAGCTGATTTTAATCTTTAAATGTTTCATATTAAGTTAAAGATGAAAACACTAAAAAAATCTTGCACTATTCCGTGAAGTGAATTGTGTTCATATAATAATGAGGACTGATTATCTAGATGACAAATATATAATACTATATGTGTATGGTAAGCGACAAAGAAACTAAGACTCCGAGATAACAGTATTCTGTGCTCGTTTTTTCTGTTTTGCTGGACGAAAATCTCGAGTTTTCGCAGATTAGAGAAACAGTGCATCCTCGTTCGAGATCGACTAACTCAGCCACGTTGTGGATCAAAAGCCCATAAAAATTCCTCGCTTCATTCTGGATTAGAACTGGACATTTTCCTCCCAGTGTGTTTGGGGAATATCCGGTTCTAATCCCACCAATGAAGCGAGGACGGTAAAATATATCCACTGTGTTAGGCGGATTTGAACTGGCGTTCTAGGAGCTGCCCACATATCCACTGTGTTACCCGCGAGGGCATATATAATATCCGTCATCTCATTATCACTGATCACTAGCTACTAGCAGCTCTATATACAGGGGGGAGGGTTCAATTTATTAGATCTACAAATTTTTTTCTCATAAAATACACAAGATACGAAAATGAAACGATTCATTTTTCAACATAATCTAGAAGGAACACATTTTTCACACAATTTCTTCCAATCTGTGAGGGCACCTGCAAAGGCTTGTTTGGAAGGCGTGTTTCGCAGACTAGTAGTGTATGGCTAAAGCAGTTGCTTGTCGGCTAGGAAAATTTCTGCTACGAACAGCATCCTTCATCGTTGGAAACAACTGTAAGTCACTAGGTGCAAAGTCAAGCGAGTACAGAGGATGTCAGGTAACTTCAATTTTGTTTTCTATAAAAAAAAAAAATGCACAGTAGCAGCATGGTGGGCAGAACATTTTTCTGATGAAATGAAATGTGATTCAGTCCGTATGAATGTTTTATCTGAAACGCTGAGAGAAACGTTTCTTCAGAATTTCTTCATATTAGTTTACTGTCACTGTAGTGCCCCTGGGAACACTATAACAATTATTCCATCAATGTCCTAGAAAACAGCAACTATCATTTTCTCCGCACTTGCAGCAACACAGGACTTTTGGGGCATCGGTGACTCAGCGTGCTTCCACTGGACGGATTGACACTGAATTTCAGGATTGAACAGTGGAATCATTGGCTCATCCATCATTACAATCAAGAAGAAGAAACACACATTCATCGAAGCATCTCGAGCTACCATTGCTTTATACAACTTGACACGAATGTCTTTTTTTCATCCGAGAAAACCGCCATAGAACGCACCTTGCTGACACCTTACTCATTCTGATATCTTCATGAAGATAAAGAGGTATGCATGAAGCCAAAAAAATGCCTGCAGTTGTTGCAGTTTCATCCAATGTTGATCTCGTGTCTCACAAAATAATTTCCTTTTCTTGGAGGCGGATTCTCGCATTACAACAACTATATCGAGGTCTTGGTTCGAGCTTCGTTCTTGCAAAACTCCATCCTTCATGAAACTTTCACTCATTTTTGATATTCGCGGAGATAGACTAACGTTTAGGGGCCGCCTTGCGTAAGACACAACACATGCTCACAACACACAACATATTTTTCATATTCGTAATGCTGTCAGAACGAATTTCGGAGGAGTTTCCCCTTTAAATGCAAATACCGGATAATTACACGTTGCTTTTGATGACTGAAGAGTGCCATTTTAAGTATGACAAAGATACTATTCTGCTTAGAGTGCTGCAGTCTATGTGCTGTTATCTTTCTGAAGATTTACATCAATGCTGGAATAGGAATTGCCTGTTCCTATTCCAGCAGAAACCTGGTCATTTCATTTCTCAGCACATTGACACAATTTTCGTAGATCTTGTTGCAGTAGCTCATCCTGATGACTGTCGTTAACCACCTTGCCAACCTTTGTATCATCTGCAAACTGAGACATTATTCCCGATATACCTTCATCAGAATTATTAATAAATTTTCAAAACAACAGCGACAGCTAATCAGAGTAACTGACCAGTCAAAAGACTGAATTACTGATGATGATGATTCTAAACAACAATGCACCAAGCACGGAACTAGGGAACTCCACTAATAACATTAGTCCACGAAGAGCAGTGCTCATTGATAACCACTCACTATCTTTTCCACTTAACCAACCCTTTATTCATAGCAGTAACTTGCCCTTAATGCCACATTTCTCCAGTTTGTACAACAGTCTTTTATGCGCAAGAGTATCAAAAGCTTTCCTGAAATCCAAGTATATTATGTAAAAATTATTTTTTGCATCCAGTCCCTTGGTAACTGCATCATAGTAACCTATCAGATTGATTAGAAAAAGACCGCTCCTTGACAAATCCATGCTGCGATTGCAGTATAATTGCATGCCTGCCCAAATGGTCCTGCATTACTTCTTTAACCAGTGATTCCATTATTTTCCTTGGAACAGAAGTTACGCTAACAGGTAACTTCTGTTGTAATTACTCATGTCGCTTTTTGATCCCCTTTATGAATTGGGGTTATATTCGCACTTCTCCAGTCCATAGGGGTCTTCCCTGAATCCAAGGATACTCTCATAATTACGGCTAAGGATCTGCTTACCTTCTCTGTTGCGTCCTCTAATATAATTTGGCTAGATTCCATCCGTCCCCGGTCCTCTTTTATGTTCATCCTCAACAATTTCTCCTCCAGTTTCCTTTCAGTTATCACAAAGTCATTTAGCTACTCGTTAGAGTTTGATAAACTTCTGGCATTCCCTTCACTAAAGAATTCCTAATGTGTGAATGTAGATGCAAAATACCTAAAATATAATTTGTCCGCAACCTGAACAGGATCATTAACGGTTAACCCATACACATCAAGTAGCTCAATATGATTCAATCCATTTCTTCTACAGTTAATATAAGCATAGAAGTCTTTGCTGTTATTCTTTGCATTCTTTTCCAGAATCTGCCTTACTTGCTTAACCCCCTTTGTGACTTGATTACGGACTAATTTGTATCTACCATAGGCTTCTCTGTTGCCCGATAATTTATATGCATCACATGCACTTTTCTTCTCTACCACAAGTTTCATCAGTTCATTTGACATCCATTTAAGCCCCTACCTTGAACATTATTTCTTTGTTTTTATGAAAAGCCTAGTAGTTTCTTTGATTACTCTCGTGAATAATTCCCATTTATAATTTACTCTTGGTAACATCATCAGTTGGTCCCACTACACACAATTTAAAAACTATCTGAGACCTCTGTAGTCACCCTTACGAAAGAAAAGCCCTTCCCTTGACAGTAGTTATGTCTTTAATTAAATTCCACACTATTACACACTGATCGCTTCCACCTAGTGGTTCCTTTATCTGCAAATTCTTAATGCATGAATAATCACTACTGATATTCAGATCAAGAGTATTCCTCCCTCTGGTAGTTTCTCGAACATGCTGCTGTAGAAAATAGTCTCCAAGAAATCGAAAAAAGTCTTGCTAGTGTGTAAGTGAACAACCCACAAATTCCAATCAACATCTGAAATGACTGTGATGTCATTAGGCCTGTAACACACGCCTACTCTCAATTTTGTTTTCCCAGTGCTTATATCACACCAGACTGACTCAAAATTGCACTCGTCATCCCTCCACCTCTCCTATCCTGTCTGTCCTTCCTATATACATTGTACCCCTCATATTTAAATTCAGCATTGCTCATGTCTGAGTGACACTACGTCTCCGCTATTTTTACGTTGTCTGCATTCGACGACTTAATCAGTACTTCAAATTCATCAACTTTATTTACACTGCTCCTAGCATGTACATGCAATTATACTTGTACGTGTTCTTACTCTTAGTTACCCTAACGCAGCCCGTGTATTCATTTATTCAATGATAACCCCATCAGGGCCTGAAATCCCAGACACCTTGCTTTCCAGGCTGCTGCATGTACCAATAGTAGCAATGCAAGAATCACTTTCACCTCTGTTTGTGGCTTTAGTTAAACTATTAGTCTGTGTATTCCCCCAAGCTAGTAGTTTTCAGACCTACCTATCACTGCCTCAATAGCATCAGCAAGTTTGTGATGTTGTAGGTTTGCTCCATAACTGCCGTGTCAGTGGTCAATTGCTCCTTTCGTTTTTTTGCTGATTTGCCTTTCTGCTGCTCGGTCATGATGTTCTGGCTCTCCAAATATGTCTGAAATCCCCGACACCTTGTCAATATCTTCTTAGTTATGCAGCTGGTCAAGATTTTGGACATTGTTTGGAGACAGGTGATTGGTGTGTTTTTCGCTGGATTTGTGGTGTCTTTGTCCTTAGCTTTCAGGTAGATGATTCTTTAAGTTAGAGACTCTGGGATTGTGTCGTGGGCACCTTATTTCTTATTTTATGGGTGAACAGCTGTGTGCAAATGAATTTCTTGTATCAATAGTTATGTATGTTATCTATTTCTAGGGTTCGCCAGTTGTGGGACTTCTAAATCGATTGTTGTACTTCTTCCTCCAGAATTTCCGATTCTGTTATCTCTTGCATGGCGTTGGTTTTCTTCCGCTCTATATAGATCCAGGGGACGCAGGCGTTATGGCTAATTTCGCTGCTCCACAGGATTCCCGAAAGCCCTTTAAGTGCTTTCTGATTGGTGGGTCCATTGTCTTCCTTCTCCTCTTGTCCGATTTTCCCGTGGAAGTTGCTCTAGTTTTCATCAACCATCCTGTTGTCTGTTTTCCTCTGGGCACTCTCCTTGTAAAGGCGGAGTCTCTTTCTGAGAGTCAGGAGTTTTTGTTTGTGGGAATCTGTCAAGGTATTCTTCAATTCTCAGATTATAGGTCTCGTGTGTGCTGTTGATGTTGTCTTTCTTGAGGTGATCTTCACTTTGCTAATCAGTTTCTTACTTCTGTTACTCCGTTGATATTGGGTCAGTTGGCCTATCTTTACTCTTATCTCTTCTATCTTCTTCTGTAGCCTTCTTTTCCTGGCTGGTGGTTCCTTGTCTTTGCGTTTTGTTTCTGTTAATGTCTGGTTTCTCTTCTGTTTATCCTCGTGGCTGGTACAGCTGCACAGTAAATGGCTTTGCGGATGGTGTCTAATGTTACTTCATTATTGTTCAGGTAATCTGGTATTATTCACCGATTGAGGTGGTCTGTGACTTGCCACTGGATCCTGTTGGGTCTCTGCTTCTGTATGGTGAGGGTTTTTGTGGGTTCATTGCCCTCGAATTCTGACTTAGTCTGTTTACACTTCGGCTGCTCTGGAATGTGGTTCTGGTTCGGTTGTGTAAAACTCATTCGTTGTTCTTTGTAGTTGGTCGCTCACATCCTGCTTGATTTTTCCAACATTACAGTAGCTATTAGATTCCTCTTTGACGATGGTCGATCTTAGGTCTGCTATTTGCTGTTCGGCGACCTGGACGATCGGGAACCGTTCCAAGCACACTTGGTTTAGTTTTTTCCTGTACATTGTCATATCTGTCTCTAGCTTCGTTACTACGTAGTGTGCTCGTATGATGAACATATTAATTTCGATGCTGCACCATGCATTGGTTTCTTCTTTCTTGGGTGATCATTAGCTTTCCAGTCTGGAAGCACTTCCTGTTGGTTGGGCGAGATAGTCTTGCCCCTTTTGTTGTGGCAACCATACGGGAGACAGCACCACTTTATCCACTCTTGTCCGGAGGAGACCCTCTCCGACTTTTAGAACCGACCCCTCTGCCTAAAGCCTGAAAGCGAGTGACCATCTTGCGCCACACTCCATCTAGTACGTCCAGTACTTCTATTTCTCATCTTTATCCAACTATGAAGGTGGACCCGTTTAGCCTTGGCTTTCAGTGGTGGATGGTAGTTAGTTGAATCGACACCAGATGGCGCTACTCTAGCACCAGATGGCGCTACTCTATGCCTACTCTATGTAACGTCATTGTTGAAGTTGTTCGGCATGCCCTTGACTTGGTTAAGAGTGCCAATCTTTGTGCTTGTTACAGATGTTTGGTTATTATCAACTTGTTTGATCTATATCCCCACGCACCCGCTCCGTAAGAAAGAACAGAAAGGAAAACACAGTTATAATATAACCTTAGCGTGTGGACTTTTAGGTCCCATTTTCTTCTGGTTATTTGCTTGAGGGCCATCGGGAAGGTCTTGGTCTTTTCTTTTAAGTATTTCGTGTGTGGGAGGAAGCTGAGTGTTTCATCCACCATGACGCCTAGGTATCTAGTTGTTTGTGTATATTTGATCTTTGTACTTGACGTATGGTGGGCTCTCTCTATTGAGTTTCCCATTGATCAGTACTTGCGTCGTTTTTTTGTGGATACGTTCAATTTGTGTTTATCCGCCCATAAGGCAAGCTCTTCTAGGACTTGGTTTGCATTATTTTCTTTCTCCCTCCTGGAGTTGCCGGCCGTGACAATAGTGAGGTCGTCTGCGTAAGCTGTTAATGTTGTTGATTGGAAGGTCCTATGTAACCAAGTGTCAAAAACAAGGTTCCAACACAGTGGGCCCAAGACTGATCCTTGTGGGCATCCCCTTGTAATTTTTCTTCTGATTTCCTGAACACCGCTCCGAACCATCACCTCCGAACAATCAGAAAGCAAGGAGAAAAGTGCAGCAGAAATGGCGGCTTTTCTGAATCTCGCCAGGGCACTCTGCCACCAGAGTGTGTCAAAGGCTCCCCGCAAAGTCCATGAAGATGGCGTTTAGGTGGGTGGTTGGATGACTAGACCCAAGGTATACCAACAGAATATCGCCCAAAGCATGACACCGCCGCCACCGGCTTGTTTTCGTCCCACGATGCATCCAGGCGCCATCACTTTTCCAGGTAAACTACGCACACGTACCCTGCCGTCCACATGGTAGCAAAAGGAAACGTGATTCATCGGACCAGACGATCTTCCACTCACTCAAGGTCCAGTTTCGATGGTCGCCTGCCCATTGTAGGCAATTTTGGAGAACGTTGTGTTCAACTATTGGTTTCTACCTCTGGCTAGCAGCAGGAGTGCTGGACCTGATTCATGGTGTTGGGTCTGGTGCTCTGGTTAGTTGTCTTTTGTCCAGCGATAATGAATACTTCCTTCTGGATTCTGGGGTGTTGGACCTGATTCATTGCGTCGGGTCTGGTGCTGTAATGGTTCTATTATCAATAGCGTATAGCTGGACATTTGCTGGACAGTACCTTTATTGGGTTTGGAGGTTCCAGTACATGTGGAACAGCAAATGAGGAAATAATCAGTCCAACTGTGATTTTTGAAGTTTATAGTTGTGCCATCCAGACTATTGATTATTAGTGGTTTTTTTTTTTTTTTTTGGTTTATTTCTTGCTGGCTTCCTGGTATGGGCAACCTGGGGAGGCGACTGCTGGCACTCACTGGTGTTACACTACTTCCAAGTGGGTGCGGGATTTCATGCACGAATTGTGCTACATTAAAATCAGACCCAGGTAATTCGACATACTTTTCCAGGACTACTTTGTAAAGACAACATATTCACAAGTTCTCAAGGTAGAGTTGGGCTTATGCCTGGGAGCTACCCTGATTAAAGAACACACTTACACACATACATACACGAGTGTTTAATGATATGTACAGAGCATCTAATTATATGTAAATATATACAGGCTGGCCTCGATTAACGTGATTAATTCTCCCGCGAGCGCATCGCGCAAAACGGAAACGCGTTAGTCGAATATATTAATCAATAAGAAAAATTATAATTGGTCCTTGACCTTCTGGAATGTCCATAAAGGATTTTAAAAATACCTCTTAAATAACTTTTTAACTGTATACAATGTAAAAGATAATGAAAATAATTATGGAATTAAATGTTTATTGAATAAAACAGCGGTTCCCAAACTGTGCGCCGCGGAATATTTTAAATTTTCGAGGGAAAAACAGCGATACTCGACATCTGTCGGACATCGCGCGAGCTACTAGCTCGAGGTAGTTCACAGTTTCAGCATTTCTTATTAAGTTGTTTGGACCTAACTACTAAACGGAACTGTTAGGTATTTCTTTTAGTCTGGGTGCGCCTTGAAAAAATTACTGAGATACTAAGGGCGCCGTGAACCGATAAAGTTTGGGAACCTCTGACATAAAATACACAATGAAGAAATGACTGTTGCGGAAATATTTGAACAGTGTTGACTTTCTCTTTTCATCAGTCAATTTCCGATAGCCGACAACAATCTTCTCTGGGCCCCTGGCGAAATAAATATCGCAGAAAACCTCAAACCTTTTGTTTGAGGTTCTGTGCTATACGAAAGATTTCATCTAATTCTTTTACCGTTATCTCTTTCGCGGTAACATTTTCATCTGGCTCATTTAAAAATTTGAATTTTTATGCAAGTATGCATTGTATTTATTAGCAGGAGACAAACAAGTAACACGTCTTCTTTCGATGGTTGATGGAACACACCGAGGCGAGCAGCAGGCAAACGTTTGTTTATTGCCCGTACGACTCGCGGTAAGCTTAACGCGCGATTCAAATCTTTTTCAACTATCGCATATAAAAAAAAAAAAAAAAAAAGATCGCGTTAACTGGAAAGTCGCATCGTGTAAAGTGAAAAATGGTAATTTTTCAAATAGCATTAACTGAAAATCGCGTTAATCGAACTCATGTTATGCGAGGCCTGGCTGTATTGTATATAAATCATGTATATACATTATTTATATACAATACAGCCAGGCCTCGCTGTACTGAGGTTTTTCGTCCAGCAAAACAGACAAATCGACCATAGAACACACGCAATTAACAGACATAAGACACAGCACGGCAGATGAATTTAATTATTTGGGTGGCCTAAAAATAATAGTTTCGGTTTTTTTTTTTTTTTTTTCCTTTTGGATATGCTCTGATCCAGTCGTCTGGCCATGAAAATTTGGCCTTTGTCAAACTCACTTAAGTCCGCTGCCTTTCCCATCTGAAGAACAAGAATAACACTGATTAACGGAGCTTAGTATCAGGTGTTTTTATACCGTGTCCCGACCCGCGCAAGCGCCTTAGTTCACCTGCAGTTGCTTCAATTTGCATTACGATTCTCGCTGGTCATAATGTTTTGGCTCATCGGTGTATACAGTAGGCTGTCAAGTCTACTGCCAGACATTGTTCAAAGAGGTTCCTTATCATTTTCAAAGAAATGCTTGCTTTGCTTGTGTGAACAAGAGAAGGGATTTTTTTATACAAAATTGTATCGAAATGGCAATCAAAGATGGCATCCATTATTATTATTATTAAATCGGCTTTATCAACCGTATTGGTTTGCCCCCCGAACAGCCTGCACGCTAGAGAGGTATACAGTTTCAGGAACAACAGATCTAAATCAGAAAAGTCTTTATATGGCGCGAGAAAAACATACCGCGAGTATGTTTTTCAACATACTCGCAGTTCACTTCCTGGGAACTACGAGTATGTTGAAAAATAAAAAATATATTTCTATGGTTACGTAATACCTTTCTCACTCAAAATAATGACTGGTCGTTCTTTTGGCCTTCAGGGTGTGTGTAAACAGGACTTTATGTTTTTGGTAAATGCCAATAATAAAATTCGCTCATAAGTAAGGAAAAAATCTTGTTTTCATGGGTTTAGCTGCAGTACTGAAAATAACAATTTTAATTAAAAAATTAATTTTAGTTGTCTCGTGCTTTTACTTCTCGGTAAATAACCTAATTCAGAGGGTAATAAAAATTAAAATTTTAGGTTATTATGGCGGAATCTATTGCGTTTCAGTCATCTCCACTGCTTTATGAATATTTCTTTGTCCCTTCGCGAAAGAGAAGAATTGAGTGGTTTATGGAGGCCCGTTTTAATTTTTCATTTTCAGATCGCATAATGGTTTGGAGAACTTCAGATCATAAAATCATATAAGCTGAAACGTGACTCATTATTCTACTTCATATTGTCCTTATTTTTATGAAGACAGCATTCACAAAAATACGATCCCATTATAAAGATATCTAGAAAATTTAGTGTGATTGTTAGTGTTTCAAATAACTTAATGCCCAACATTTCATCCAAAATGTTATAGTAAAACTCTGTTGCAAAGAAAGCTGTGTACGCGTGCTTGCTTTATGCTAATTCAGCTATCCAACATATTTTTTTGCCATGTCATATAAATGAGCTCTTGATTTTCTAGCTGTTCATATGGAGGAGGAAAATTTGATCGAAAACTATTTTTAGCTTAAGTTTATTGTGATTATTTCTTTGCTGGTCACATCCGAAAAATTATTGTTTTTTTAGGGAAGTGCTTGCATATCATATTTTGTTTCAATTCCCCAACGATTTCTGGAAAAAGGACAAAGATGTAATCTTTATACAAACTGCCTTGTTCTACGAAATGATGTCATAATACTGTAAATGGCAAGCAATAACCATAAGGTGACAATTCAATAGAGCTTTTTATTTTTCACGGAACTTCATTTCATCTTTAATGTTAACTCATATAAACAAAAGTACACTTCATTTGAAGTATCTTTGGGCTTTACGAAGAAATATAACTCACTTAGGAGTTATATTTCTTCATAACGACACTAGAGGATCAAAGTTTGGAATATTTTCTCTTCATTTCACTATTTTTCGTTTTATAATCTTGAGCCGGTTATTGCTCTAATGCTTCTCGTACGCTCCATTTCTTACCTTAGTGCAACGGAAAAGGCATGAAAAACCTCAACGTTAGTTGGGCCCAATCGGAGAGTTTTTCAGTCTGGAACTCGAGTTTTTCTCCGTACAAAAAACTTACTGATAAATGGACATTGTATACCCTATAATATTATATCTATAAAGCGTTGCTTCAGGTAGATCACCACACTTGCAAAATTCACTTGTCTCACTTTGCGGAATATGAATTAAAATAAATGTATAGCGTAACGAATGTGAGTCACAAGATTTCAAGTAGTTCATACTTGTGCAAAAGTTGACATAAATCAAAGAATAGTATGCACTGCACAAAAGTGAATATTCATTCATGGGAATGAAATTGTTTTGGCATGCTACGCCTTCCATTTTGAGATGCCACGTGACACTGGCACCTGGCTTTAGTAAGTATACAAGAGAACTTCAGTGTTGTGGTTGGCCAGAATCTTTGGGACGGCTATGTGCAAGGGATTAAATTTATTTGCAGTTATTGATTCGCGATCAGTTTGGTTTTATACCTCTTAGATCGACTGACTCTGACTTAGTTCTGTTCTCGCTTTTTTTTTTTTTTTATGTAAATTTGTACTTGGGTCGTCAGATCATCTCGTACAATTGATCTGATGACCTAACTCGATTCTCTGACGACTCAACTCTAGTATGTATATTTTTAGATATTAATCATGCTTCGATTCTGTTCATCCAGCATTTTAAATAATAAAATTTTATTTTATGGAGTGTCGGCGCCTTTGTTAAATTGCATTTGAAATCTATTACCGTGAACAAGGCCGACCGGGCTAGCCGGGTGGGTTCGAATCCCCCCTCGGGCTTAGATCAGAGTACTGAAAAAACCTTGGGAGGTGTATTATGGCCACAGAAGCCGATGCGCCAACAACTACCAAATAAAAAAAAAAAACGGTCAACAAGTTCAATTTATCAAGACAATCTCAAAAAAAGTTTCGTTTACAGAAGTCCAGGATCAAAACGTACTGATCATATTTTTCGATAAACAGGGTGTGATTCAGAAGGAATTTATACTTGAACTGCAGCCTCCTCCGTAGCCAGGTGGGCAGGAGCAGCAGTGCGTAGCACACACGTTTCTTAGTTAGATCGGGGTTCGAGCCCGTCACTACCAAATACGGAGGATGCGGAGAGGTCAGGGAATGACCACCGCATATCCCTGGAGCAATATGGCCTTAGTTGCTAATGCTCCTAAAAACCAAATAACAAACAAACAAACAAACTTGAACTGGAGAGAGTCAGTGCAGCGTTCTACGTTCAGATGCATCAAAGACTATTAATTTCGATGCTCAATTTCGAGAGAAAGGCAGCTTGTTCTTGTTGCACGACAATGTCCTCTCCCATTCCACACTTGTGAAGGCATTTCTGACGAAACGTAGCATTGTACAGATCAACAATCCACCCTACTTCACCGATCTAGCACAAGCGAACTTCTTCCTCTTTCCCAAGGTGAAAACTGCCCTCAAAGGAAAGAGATTTAGGATGTTGAGGACATAAAGAGTAACTGACGAACTGAGCATCTCTTTGGATGCCTTCGGTGGTGATCATTTTGAATAAAAATAAAACCATTTTTGAGCTCCTTGCTCAAATTGTGTTCTTTTTTATTGCATCAGTGTGTGTATTAATTACTACAGTAAGAGTGTATTAAGTACAACGGATTAAGTATTCAAAGTGAGCCTTAGCCTTTAGACCGAAAGAGCAGATGTATGAAAAGTTAGACTTTAGCATGACGATTGAGAATAAAAGTGTACAAAATGAGTCATTAGGCCAAAAAAACTTATAAAGGCTAGCATGAGTTGGTTTAATGCATTATATCCTATAAATAAACAAGCAATTAATAATAAAATAATAAAATATAATAAAAAGTAAAATAATGATGATGGGACAAATTATTGATAATAGGATACATTAAATGGTACGTCGACGATGTTTAGCACCATTCAATATATCCAATCAATAATTAGCAAGGCTATCTGTTTCTGTTTGTTATTCTGATTACTCTGTAATTGTGATAACTTTGATTGTTTTGCCTAACTTAACTAGTAGATAACAAACAGAAACAGATAGCCTTGCCAATTATTGATTGGATATATTGAATGGTGCTAGCCCTCGTCAACGTACCATTCAATGTATCCTATTATCAATAATTAGCCTCATAATCATTATTTTACTTTTTATTTTATTATTAATTATTTGTTTACGTATAGGGTATAATGCATTAAATCAACTCAGGCTATCTTAGCCTTTATAGGTTCTTTCGGTGAATTGGCTCATTTTGTATACTTTTATACTTTTATTCTAAATCATCATGCTAAAGTCTTATCATACACCTGCTCTTTTTGTCTAAAGGCTTACTTTGAATACGTCTATTGTACTTAATACACTTTTACTGCAGTAATTATTTTACAGACTGATGTAATGTTTCATCAGTAATTTGATAGCATTAATCTGATCTGGGACACTTTTCCTTCCTTTCCTACCTTTCCATTATTATTTCATATAATATTAAATACAAATACGTAAGAAAGTGCATCACCCCTTAAAATTGTAATTGTCTTCCGAATGACGTAAGTATAAGGCAATATTTTTGCAGATTGCATCAGATAAGATTAACACACACGTATGTGATGACGTAATATTGCATCAACTGTTACTTTCAGATATATAAGCACGCTCTGCAAGAGTTTCAGTTATTCCTTGCTTGTGTCAGGATGGCGAGTTACATGCAGTTGACGCCACGAAGAAAGAGTGCTATTGTTGCTTTACGTGAGGCAGGATGTTCTTCCCGTCATATTGCTCATAAAGTGTCTTGTTATCAGTCGACAGTGAGTAGATTTCTTTCCAAACTCAAGAATACTGATTCTGCTGATAGGAAAAAAGGAACCGGACGCAAACGAGTCTCTACGCCAAAACTGGACCGCGTTTTGAAGCACTTATGCCTTAAAACCGTAAAGCTTCTTCGTCTGAGCTGAAAAGAGAATGGGAAGAACATACAGGAGTGGTAGCAAGTGTCAGAAGACGCGTCTTCAAAAATGGGCTTGTAGCCCGTCGTCCTAAGAAGAAGCCCCTCCTCATACAAAAAATCAAAAAGGCCCGAATAATTTGGTGTAAGGAGCATGTCAAATGGACCCCCGAGCAGTGGAAGTCAGTTATTTTCTCGGATGACAAGAATGAATTTCTTCTCATGGCTCTGATGGGAGATAAACGATTCGCCCTAGACGTGGTGAAGAATACCATCCAGATTGTATGGTGTCTACAGTGAAATTCCCTACCAGCCAAATGATATGGAGGTGCATTTCGTATCGCAGAGTAGATCACCTGCAGTTTATAAAAGGTTCCGTAAATGCCAACGGATACCTGGTTATGTTGGAAGGCAATTTTCTGCCAACCATTAGAGACCATTTCAACCTGCCAAGTGACTGCATCTTTCAGGACGACTCTACTCCTTGTCATCGGGCGAAAAGTGTAAGCAAGCACTTCTGTAGTTAATTTAGCTTCATTTCTGCATTAGAGGTTCGACAGTAATGCGTTTACATTTGTTACAGGCGAAATAATTGTTGGAAGAACAGTTCATTACAACTGTTAGCTGGCCAGGAAACAGCTCGGACCTGAATCCTTTAGAGAACTGTTGGCATCATGTGGAATCTGCAGTTGCCAAAAAGAAACCAAAGACCCTTCATGAACTTGAGGAAGCCATAATTCGTGTTTGGAGCCACGAACTATCGGTTATCTTCAGAAATTGATCTTCGCAATGCCTCGACGGTGTGCTGCTGTCATCAGGGCCAGAGGCGGTTGAACTAAATATTAGTTTGCAGCTGGTGAACTTTTAATTTTGTTTTCCATTTAAAATGATAAACTGAAGCAAATTGGGGGCTTCTGATAACATTTCAGCCATAATTGTCGTGTTTACCAAAACTGTTATATAAAGGTTGCAAATGCTCATTTTCGAATATTTTGAGAGCACCTGTCAAATATTACTTAGCTTTGCCTTAACTATTAATAAATATCTTTTGTTTATATTTCTGTTTGTGATGCTAGTCATTAATGTAACATACCATCGCGAAAAAGGGTTAGAAATGTGAAATTCCTAGGTGATACACTTTCTTTCAACACCAGTGTATATATAAAATTTTAATTTATTTCTTTTTTTTTGTAAAAGTATTCAGTCCGTACTACTCTAATAACATGAATTGATTGAAGGTGGGGAGGTTAGAAAATATTTGTTTAGAGAGTCACTAGATGTAAAAAAAAGTAAATAAAGAATATTAATTATTATAGGTAGATTCGCAAGTGCGTATGAACCTATTAACTATAGAATATGTCCGTACACATTGTAGCGTTTGACTTCAAATGATGTTATTTTTATTGATTTTAAACTTATCTCGATTTATACAGAACGATTTTAGTTTTTTCTTTCTCTCTGACGAATTTTAAGCCTATGCCGTTCTAGCAGCATGAATTAGTTGAGGATTGCGAAACCAGAAGAAATTCATTGCAAATAAATCGGAAGAAATTACGATAAAGAAAGTGTATTGTCAATCGTGCGCTTTATCGAAAATATCAAGAACGATATCTTGGTTAACCATTTCCAGCATGGTAAAGTATATTAAAAGTGTTAATTTTCGGTCTTGTTTTGTCGCATAGCGAATACTTGCAAAAAATTCACCGAATTGTTTTACTCGCCATATAGCCGCATCCTCCAAATTGCATTTCGTCAAATTGTCACGTACAGCGACTTGCCATGCACTGAATTTTCTCGTACAACGAATTGTCATAGCAAGACAATTCGTTGTGCTACATGGACCCGTATATTTGAATTGGCAGTTATACCAAATGTCGGAAGACGGTATGTAAAGGGCGGAACATTTAGTGCCTGCCAATTATTAACATTTGCTGAACATTTAGGCCGGCGATAATGAAGATACTGGCTTTGAAATACAACCCCAAACAGCCAAATTCGTTTCGTGCAGGACAGGGCGCGTATTCTCCCTTCGTTGAGATATAACAGCAGGCCCAAGTCAATGTCTTTTGCTAATCACGCATCGCCGTCAACTGAACCTTTCACAGTTTCAGGTACATGGCGATTGTACAATCTAGGATGGGAAAAAGTTGTAAAAGCCTGAGGAATCAGTTTCCCCCAAGCGCCGTGCTGACATGTGTGACAAAAACAGCTCAAGGCGATGTACATGAAATTCATGGTTCGGACATGCAGGCTATTGACAGCAGTGCCATGTTTTGGGAAATATTTTGTTGGCAGTCTTTTTTGGTCCTCTTATACAAGTGTAACAGCATCTAATATCGAAATTATTTGAACCTTGTTGCAGGCCCGGTACATCTGTCAGTATCATTTTTAGGGTCCGTAGTCTAACGAAGGACCCTTATAATGTCATTCGGTGTCTGTCTGTCTGTCCGTCCGTCCGTCTGTCACAGCATTGTATCTCTGTAACCACTCAACCTATTGACTTGAAATTTTGTATTGGTTTGTACATCATGTGGGTCAATATAACGCCATATTGATCGTTGTTGACAAAAATTTGTCTGAGAAATGGAGAGGGGGTAAATATGGGGGGACAAAACATTGTCGACAACCTATTGAGTTGGTTTAATGCATTATATCCTATAGCTTATTATACACCGTTGGAAAGCTCAACGAGTAGGTTTCAAATATAATTTAAAAATATTTTTAAAATTAAAAATGGCAATGCCAGACAGGAAAATCTGATTTCTTGTCTCCCCCGCCTTTATTTCCGCCGCTAATGGAGCTAAAAAATTAAAAATCACATTAGCTATGCGTTATTCGATGCTTATCAAGGGAAAACTATTCCGATTGAAATCTATTATTTACTTTTTGTGTTAAAATTAAAACACCAGTTTTTTATTGCACTTCGATAGCGCGCTTCTCTGTACTAAGTAACTCTCCTTTTGGTGACAAAAAGGTTGCTAAATAGTTAGTTAATAATTCTATAAAGGTCATTTATAAATTTTGCGACGAGAAGTGTTTTTTTTTAAATAGTTTTCAAAGCTGGAGTTGCCCTGGCAAGGAGCTACTCATAGAGCCAGTGTTGAGGCGGCGGTGGTGGCGAGGCGCCTGCATGGAGTCTTACACGGCCCTCACCTGCCAGTCGCTTCTCCCACCCTTGTCATTCACAACTGGAAAGACTCAAATAGACAACGTTTTCGTTAGTTCCTCAGTTTTAGGCCAAGCCGGGTACTATAAACTTTTTTCAGTTACCATAAAGCTGTTTATTTGAGATACTACACTAACGACCGTTCATGACTACGGACCCTTCATCCTGAGTGCCCAGCACTCAGTAATTGACCGATTTTTACTATTTCTCAGCGGAATTAGCATCTTCCAGGAGGATATAATGTATAGTGTTGATTGTCAAACGGCACCGCCACCCCAACTCCACGTTTGTATGCTCTGTGTCGCAGTACAAACTCTGTAAGGCTAGAGATAGTGTGTGAGTTTTAGTTGGTCTGTGTAGTGTAGTGTTGGGTTGTGTTTGTCTGTTGTCCCTCTGACCATTTAGCCGCAGGGTCCCTTAGTCAAACCCCACGTTGCCATTCCACTTTCCCGAGGAGGCAGGCCGGGTGTAGTAGGGAATAGAAAGGTCTCTGGGATGGCGAACCCTTGGTGCCGGCTAAGCTTGCCAGGGAGGAAGCCAGGGAAAAAAAATATAATCCCCTGAAAAGTGAAAAAGAGAATGAGGAGACATGAGGGGAGAGGAACAGATAAAGATAAATAAGGTGGATGGCGCCACCTAAATATTACAACAACCAACACATCAGATTTTACTTTTTTTTAATATAATAATGACAACATTCATTCTGTCACCGCATGGTTTACACAGGTGGCCTGATTTTCACTCACATTTATAAAACTTAACCTGCACGAATAGCTGATTTAATTATTCACGTTAAAAGCGTTTTTACTGGCGTTATTCCAAAAATTTTGTAACGAAAAACCGTCATGCGAAAAGCGTTATGAAAATTTATTTTAATATACATATTCAGGGTACAACAGTTAACACTTAAAGGACATTCTCGTTCATTCTCCCACACACTTATCCCACTGAATACAGTATCCTGAATACGACAGCACACAATTTTTCTAGCTAAGTGGACTCATTTCCCACTAAGCACAAGACATACGTATTGACACATACTTTTGCACACACTCTAACACGCATATGTTCATTCACACACAAGGACGTGCATTGTGCCACCAGATCTAGTCTGGCCTGCTGACATTGTTCCAAAACACTGAGAAAACTTCTCCCCTCACCGGCCAGATTTTAGACTAGGTAGATCCAGCACCAGAGGTAATTTGGTACAACTGTGAAATGTTCTGCAGACAATATGACGGAACGTATCTCCAGACGTGTTTCGTAACTTCGTGACATCCATGCCGCAGTGTGTTCAAGCAGTCATCCACTCCCGGGAGACTCCATGGGTTATTTTGGGTGAGTTGTATATTTCAATGGCCAGACTCTATATAAAGAAAATCGTTCTTTAAAAATTAATATTTACTGTAACAGTAAAGAGTAGATTTATATGATATTGGATGTTTCAGATTAGGCCTATTATTTGTTTTTCTAAAATATTCGTCGTTCAGTAATTTTTCTGATAACTCGTTCTGATAACTTAAGGGTCTGAATAATATATCTGTAGGGAACAGTAAATTCACCCATAGTACCACATCTACGTTGTTTAGCGTTGTCAAAGGTGGTTCTTAATTCTGGTGCATGTTTATTCGACGAATCATCATTGTTTGTTTGATCATTAAAAAAAAAAAAAACATTTTAGTAACAAAATATCCGAACTTATCCTTACGGAATAATCCATCGTACTCCCAAGTATTTTTATTCAATTTTACTGGAATCAAATTGATCTGGATTTTGCCAATAATTGTTGGAACCTTAATAGCTCTATTACGAAAAGAATACACTTTTCATTGCCTAAGACCAGTTCACCCTCACTAAGGTGAGCAGTCCTTGAAAAACTTCTAGCAGGTAAATATCTTATTCCACTAATATTTGTCTTCTCATTGCAGCAAGCACTTGCCTTTCTCTTTGATTACCACTAGCAGGCTATTTGTCACTTTGTCTGTTGAGGCATACCGCCCATTATAAACAATAGTATCCAAGTAGCCGTGGCATTAGATTTTTAATAGACTGGTGTTAATCACCTCTTCTGCATCAGAGGGAATTGGGATTGGCCATTATTCCTTCTGTCAGCCTTTATCCTTCCTGTCGTTCTCCATTTCAAATTGTCATGTAAATGTCGCTTCTGTAACATCCTGGAATGCAGTGACTACACACTGTTACATTATCAGTCTTTTATCGGATACAATACCGCAACAAGACTTTTAGGAGTAAATTTGGTGGTGCATATGTAGAAAAGGAATTTGCATATGCATAAAAGACTTTCAGTAATATTCATACAATTTTTGGATTAGGGTAGCAGGCACTAATAACACGGCCGGCTGGTTTATTATGACCTCCTTACTAAACCGGAATGCTCCTTTTAGCAAAAAGAAGGCCAAAATCACCTCAACACTTGACTGTTACAACGTATAAATATTGATCCTGCAGTAAATAAAGCATAACTGCAAAATAGGAAAATCGTCAGATTTACAGACTCTGAAAGGGATCTCATTGTGGGAGCCCGACTGGTAGGAACTTGCATCAAAAAATCATGAAAAATCAAAGGGTATGCTGTGCTTCGTGTGGCTACAAACGCAGAAAATATTGAACGGAAGAAACTGTTACAGGATGGGGATAGATGCATACTAGATCGAACTGCAACACCTAGCAGAAATTACTTCAGGTGGTTCATCAAAACAATATTAACAACAAAACTATGATTAGGTAATTCGAATATCTACAGTACTGGAATCAGCAAAAACTCGAAAACCTCTCACAATGCAACAGAATACAGTGACTACAGTGGGTCAAGGAACGACAAAACTGGATGAATGAAATGAATAATGTCATTCGATGAATTCAGTTTTATCTATTAATCACAGATCGTCGAGTTAGAGCGTGATTTCAATTCCATGAGGCCAACGTATCTATTATATTACTGTTATAATATGCATTTCCTGTGCATAGACGAATAACTTCACATATGTACTTGAAGTTCTTAGTAATCAAGTGGTGCGGCAAATTTATTACTTCCACCCTTGTGGGAATGGCATGCTCTAGGATGATAATACCACCATTCATTGAAGTATGATCTTTTAGAATTTCTTTGAGGAACATGGCACAGATTTTCATAATTTCCTTGGCCTTCCCAATCGCAGGATTTCATCCTTTTGAAATTCTTTGGGACATTTTAGAATGTGCAGCTAGAGCACATGCGCTCATCACATTTTGAATTTGAATCCATCTGAATTACAGAATGGACCAGACTCAACACAGATATATTCGGAAAGCATGCGGAAGATACTATGTCGTGTTTCGGCTGTAAACACTGCTCATGGAGGCATCACTAAATTTTACGTAAATGTTCATAAAAATTGGCCAAGTATACATATATATAAACCATAAGCACCACCTCCCTCAACAGTTAAGAACCACGCAGCTCTCTGAGCAGCTTAAACTGCAGCGTTTACCAGACATCATTGCCTATAAACGATGAATAACCACAATCAAAATGATGACTGGCACGATATCATCACCATGCTTCTGGCAGCTTTGTGAGTGGCACATCCCGCCATCTGCATTAAGAGGCACAAAATCCTTGAGAATGAAGACCAATAGACTGAAGATGGCCGACAGGTTTATACCCGCCAGTGTGTTAGAATCAATTCAGTTCCTAACACATATCGGAATTGACCTATTAAGGCTCATAGAAGATTCGAAATATAGGAAACAAACCGCAGTGTGGTTCGCTGAGGCTACTGTTGCCTAGTAGTTGTGGGAATTTCTGTCAAGAACTGTGTGTACGCAACTGAATAATGTATATCTCGCACAAGTTGATTCAGTGGATGTGATGTTAAGATGAACTTTTGTATTACAATTGCCAGGACTCTAGAAAGAAATGTAGTGATGAGTAATGCAGTTTATATTTCATCTTTTCGTGTATATTTAACCTTTCTTGTATATTTTAGACATTCTTTTATTCACATTTTATGGTAATCCCCTGGCATGTTCTGCCGTGAAGGGAATTTGTCACTTACCAATGTACACCCATATTTTATATTTGGTAGGACAAATAAAGATTTATATGCTTCATCGCTGTTAGTCGTCATTCCATGTTGAGGAAAAAAAGTAAAGAACGGAAATTAGATTAAATTCAAGAAATTGGGATTCGATTCAAATCTCTCCAAATGACCTATAAAGATTCTTAAAGGCCCCTTCAACCAGAGATGTAGTTAGGTACGCGAAAATCAGCCTGTAGGCATATCGTATAGGCAAAATACAAGTAACTTATCTATCACTGCAATAAGATCTGGCGCACTATGACCATTGCAGTCGGGAAGCTTCTAAACCAATGAACTAATCAATAATTTTGAAAAAAAAAAAAAAAACCCTCCAAGTTTCTAATTGGACAAGTTAATCATATTCTTAAAAATTCTAATCCTAATTCCTAGTCTTTTCCAAATACCTACAGTCAAAAATTCCTCAAAGCAACATGCCACAAGATAAATTTATCCCTCCCATAAACTGCTTTTTTTTCAGCCTACTTTAAACGTTCTAAGTTGATGAAGAGTGAGCCAAAAATAAATCCTTTGAGAAAGATTATTTGATCGGACAAAGACAAGAGTGACTCTGTAATTAGTTGGATTGTAAGAATTGACTATCTGGAAAGGTCCCGTGCCTCTTAGAGAGGTAACTTTTCAGATGGAGTAGCCACTTAACGTTATTATAAATGGTCAACGTTGCCTCTTCATTGCTTCTTACACAGCAACAATCAAAACAACTATAATTTGCCACGTCTCGCAAAGAGCCCCTCCCCTTCCCACAAAAAAGAGAGAAAAGAAATTCTCATAAAAATTACGGCTACTCAGTGCAGGACTCAACTAGGGTAATCAGATTTGAGATAAAAATAGTCATTTTCTTAAGAGTTATTTCCATGAAACATCAGCTCTCTCTCTCTCTCTCTCTCTCTCTCTCTCTCTCTCTCTCTCTCTCTCAGAATCTTTCCTTTCTTTCTGTATGCCGTGAGATGCTAGACTTGAAGGTTTATTATATAAACTAAATGGAATAAAGAAAATTCATTAGATGCTAGTAAGGAGAGCAGACAGCCCGATGGAAAATGACAACTATAGATCACCTACAAATATAAAATGATGCACACATCGTGTATTTCTCGTTGTTTTGGGTACCATCACCTATAGATAGAACATTAATAAAAAAAACTGTCTAACGTGAGATGTGTTTGATGCTTTCCGGAAAATGTACATCAAGAAATGCTCAGAAAAGTGCATAGATATCAGGGACTAGCCATATCGCGTTCCTAATGGAAATTCTGTGTTAGAGCTTGATGAAGAAACCTTGCAGTATGCCATTTGAGCATTTTATTTAACAAAATTCAAAACTGCAGTAATATAGAAATATTTTTTGTCTTGCTTATATATTTACTAGAGTTCTTTATAGGATCTAAGAGCCACTCGCTTCAGTTTGATTGCTTGAAAAATAGTTCGCATTGCTGATGGTTAGAACGAAACTATTACACTCGCAGTTAGAGAGGGGAAAATGTATTTAAAATATTCAATTGTTCGTTTTTGGGAATGTAACATTGATATTTATTATTCGTACTGAGCATAATTTATTCACATTTGGATTCACCTAAGACGACAAAGAACAGTTGGAAAACTTCCAAGTAGCCAGAATACAAATTAATTTATTGTGGTGTGCTCAGTTTCATTTTTTTTCGTTCTGGCACTGTGGTATCAGCATTATATAAAGTTAATCAGCTAAGCTGAGCGGAAGCAATCATCCAGGACTGCATATTAAAATAATTTTATACTCGTACGTATTTGTTGTCTTTCAGTAGTGTACTTGGAGCATTGTTCACGAGGGAGCCTCATTCATAAAATTAATATAATAGATCTTTTAAGTCTTGCACGAGACTTAAAATTACAAGACTGAAGATTTACACATTGAACAAGTTTATGACGACAACACAATGCGATGTTGTCGTCATAAACGTTGATTCTTTTAAGCAGTTGGACAGAATGCAGAGCTTTACCTTCTGGAGCTATTCAGCAGTCTACGAAATGAAAATAAATTAGTGAAACAGTTTCTACAAGTGTGGACACCTACGATAGGACACTTCCGTTAAAAGAGCTTATCTCCTATTTACTTCACGATTCTACCTCGCTTTCCGGAGACTTCACCCGAATTTCAATTATAAAGTAATTAATGGACTTAAACAATTGTCATTATTTTGTATTCTGGCATGCAGCAAGGTTAAACTACTGCGTAGTCAGTTTATTTTATTTCTACATGAATGTACATTAAAATTTTGGTAAACAGAAAATAAAAAGAGAAAGCGTGACTAAAAGAGGGGTGGGAAAGTTTGTATGTATTGTATAATCAACGAAAAGAACCGTTAATGCTCCCATTACAGTCAACTTTTTTCTTATTGGAATGCTTTTAAGACCCTTTAGTACTGATCTGAGAAAATATCCTTTTCCGATAGCGGTTTTTGTGAGCTGAATCACAAACATGGTTCTTGAGTGTGGGATGTATTAGATATCTTATCCCATCTAAAGTAAAAAGGAAATGTCTTAAGAAGGAAATTTTTAGAAAAATGGCTAAAAGAGCCGTATTTTTGGTGTAAGGCGAAGTCAGTTGTGCTTAAAAGCATTCATCATTACCTTCTCAAAACTTGTAGTTTATGTCATAAATATGTGTCAGTACTGTATCTTCTCTATTTTCTTGTTTTGCTGCACATATAAACAGAATCACAGACGAATGCTAACTAAAATATTAGAACTCTGCCGTTAGTACTAGATCAAAGAATCTCATGAGATAATGACGACCTATATATATATCATAGAAAGGTTTCCAGCGAGCATATAGAAAATGCTAGGATGAATATTTCGGCACTTTTGGTGCATTGCGGCTACCAATCGTGATACAATGCAAGATAAAATATTTCGCTACCGGATATCATTGTTAAGCATATCTCATAAATTATGGAAGTTGTGTCCTGACGTTGCAAAGGCTACAGATGTTTTTAGAATGCTGCAATCTCTTTCTTCTGTTTTCCATTGTTCCGAGAGTTTCATGGAATGGGAACCAATAATAAAATCTCAGATAAGAATGTCACCATAGCTGAAATATTCATGTCAAGTAGCAAATGTTTTGTTACTGGACATGAATGTGTGTGTGGTATTCTAAAGTCTCACTTCTGAGGTAGTCGTGTCTACTAGATCTTTTCCCCACCTGGATGCAACACTTTATTGATGCATCAGTAGTCGCATCAAGGATTACTTTTCTGAAACATAAACAGAAATTTTATTTCGATGTAGTATATGGCTATTTTGCGATTGGCATAATGGATGTTCAATACCAGTTTCGTAATTAGTCGTAATTACCAAATATATCTGGTGTGCCACCGTTTCCCATGTCATGGCATCTGCTACAATTAAGGAATACTTGAGGTTCTACAAAGAGATCCCAGTATTCTGCAAATTTTTGTCATTTATTTTATTTGTGCACATGTATTGATGTTTTTAATTTATTGCTAATTATTACTGTTATTAAAGATTCTGCGAAATATTTATATTTTCAAAAGGGGATCTCGGCCAAAAAAAAGTTTGAAATTCAGATTATTATTATTTTAACGGAATTATTATTACACAGATGAGCTTGCCGCTCATATCTGTGTAATGTATTTTGTTTTAGAAATCCTTGTTCACAGGGTCGATTTATATGGCTGTTTGCTGCAAAACCAGAAATAACTCATGGGGAAAAACTGTACCTTCCTCTTCTGGAATCGGCTAACTGCAGCCTCGATTGAAAAGAACTTTAGAAATTTCTCCATTCAAACCAAGATCGCTCTCTAAATAAGTGACAGCTGGAAATGTATAGTGCCAGCTAAGCTGCCACGAAGGTCACTAACTCTTCCAGGTAAATGTGAGCATTTATAAAATTTCTCACACTTTTTTGGTAATGCTCCATTTTGATTAACAAGTGAAGCCACCTAGCAACAACACTTAAAGCCAACACTTACACTAACAATACTAATTCCATCTAGTTTAATTATTACATATTACCTGAGTATCATCCAGTTATCTCAACATTTATGAACATTCAAAGCATTTATACATTACAAACATTATGCTTTAAAATGATAATGTACGTACTGTGAATGCGCGAAGTTCTATACAATAGCAGCACGCAGTGATTGCAGTTTATCAAGCAATGCCCTCCAAATCCGGGGAGGAGAATTGCCCTTAGATTTATTTGTCTTGTACAGTGGCATGATTTATAAACATGAGAAAGTACTGCAGGTATCTATTATCGGAATTACAATAAACTCAGTTAGTAACTTGAAGGCAAAGTTGAAAAGATTATGGAGTGAAGTAGTAGTAGTAGTAGTGGCATGTGATGCAAGAAAGCAAGTGTATGAGCTTATGCAGCATCAGCCAAAAAAAAAAAAAAAAAAAAATCACACCACTCCCTCCAAAGGCCTGTCCAGTTCCTCCTTAAATTTATTTAACCTATCAACTTCCACAACGACAGATGCAAGTTTGTTCCAGCAATTAACCACCAGCTGGCTAAAGGCAAATTTATGCACATTTATTCTACATCTGTCTTTTCTTAATTTGAATTTATGGCCCTTTAGGTTCGTAATCTGAACAAGCAGAAGGATCCCGTCAGAATTCAGTGTGCTCAATTCTTTCAAGGCCTTATACACCTCAATCAGATCGCCTCGCTGGTGCCTAGTCTCCAGAAGTTGCAGTTTGCAGAACTTAACCCTTTCTTGGTAAGAAGACCCCTTCGTTCCTTTCACCAATCTTGTTGCTCTTCTCTGCATTCGCTTAAGTAACTCTACATCCTTCCTAAAATGAGGCCCCCAGACCTGTACGCAGCACTCAAGGCGTGACCTGACTATTTCCTTATACAAAGGGATAATCACCTCCTTTTCCTTACTGGTAAAATTCCTGTATATCATTGACAATACCCAATGACCTTCTCGGGCAGCCTCTCTGCACTGCTCAGAAAACTTCATATCTGACTGCACAATTACTCCAGGTATTTTTCATTCTCTACTACCCTGAGTGTAGTACCACACAGTTGGTATGTTTCTCTGGGGTTACTGCTACCCATATGCAATACTTTGCATTTGTCAATGTTAAATTTCAGTTGCCACTTCTCAGCCCATCTGCCCAACAATTCTAGATCCTGTTGCAGTAGCACACTGCCATTGATGTCGTTAACAACTCTTCCAACCTTTGTATCATCTGCAAACTTGGACATTATGATATACCTTCATAAATATCATTGATAAATATAAAAAACAACAGTGGGCCCAACACATAACCCTGAGGGACTCCACTAATAACATTAGTCCACGAAGAGCAGCTCCCATTGATTTACCACTGTCTTCTCCTACTCATCCACCCTTTTATCCATTGTAGCAACTTGCCCTTAATACTATATACTGCTTCAATTTGTACAACACTATCAAAAGTTTTTCTGAAATCCAAGTACTGTGCACCCTCGCTAATACGGATTAATTGGGGGCAGAAATCATCCGGATTAAGCGAAAATCCGGATTAGTGAAGCTAAAGATTACCTTTAAAGAACAAAAATAAATAAATGGAACCTTTAATAAACAAAATAAACGCAATGTTGATGAAAATAAATAAATAAAAACATATCACTGTAGAGCCTTTATTTAAAAACTATAAAAAGACAATAAATTTCAGTTTATTTTCAATTATCAGGTGACGCTAGTGTCGCACGCCAACGCCACTTGATCATTTCTGTAAATACCACTTAAATACAGCTTCTTCCAGCAACACGTTTTTGGCTTTTTTAATGTCTGTCTATTTGAGACGCTGCTTTTATCACCTCCCACATCGAAATTTAAAGCAAATGTCTTTATAGCTTCTTTATGTTTTTTAATATCTGACACAGTCTGTTGGCCAATACCAAATTCTTCAGCAATTTTTTTTACAGGAACACCATTTTCAAGTTGTTCTATCACTGAACTTGTTAATGATAGTTAAAGTAACGTGTTTTCTTTTTATTCCACTTTTAAATTCTTTAGAAACAATAATTATATGAAATATGTTAACTTTTGTATATTATATGTATAAAAAGTGCGCAAATGAAGCGATATAAGCAATAACATAGCAACAACACTATCAAATCCGTTCGACACAAGAGTCAACAACGATACTGAACAACATGCAAGACAATATAATGTATGTTCCGTCTCTCTCTGCACAGTGAGAGTGACTTATCTTCCTTCCTAAATCCTGTGTCTTTCAAAGTACTGAACTGTGAACAGAATTTTTCATATTTCGATCCGGATTATCAGACATCCATTGTAGCAATTAACTGTAACCGGATTAGCGAGGATTTACTGTATATGATATCAAAATTATTTTTTTGCATCCGGTTCCTTTGTAACCACATCATAGTATCCAATAAAATTTGTCAGGGTTTCCCTTAACAAACCCATGTTCTGTCTGAATTATTACTGCAGTCTTGTCTAGATTATCCTGTAATGCATCTCTAACCAGTGACTCTATTATTTTCCCCGGAACAGAAGTTAAACTAACACCTCTGTAATTACTCGTGTCACCCTTTGATCTCCCTTTGTGAATTGGGGATACATTTGCACATCTCCAGTCTGTGGGGACTTCCCTTGAGTCCAAGGATGCTCTCATAATTATGATGATGAATAATGATCCGAAGCGAGTTTGGAATCAGTAAAAAAATATAATAATAAAATAAAATATCTGGCATGCACTGGTGGATGCCAGCAGTTGCGTACCCAGGGAGCCAAAAACCGACAGCAGCCAAATTCTGGCTCTAGCACAAGGTCAGCAAAAAATAAATAAAATAAAATAAATGAATAAATAAAATGAAATAAAGTCCAACTTATCATAGTGACATAGTGTTTGGTGTCAAGCGGCACCAGAGGTATCCCCGAAATCCGCGTTTGTTTCTCTGTGAAGAATACAGAACTTTTTAACTGCCAGAATGAGTGTAAAGTGTGATTCGTGCCAGTGTGGTGTAGGGGTATGTTTTCTGGCCATTTATTTGTGAGGCCCCTGCTGGGACCCCGCGTTGCCCTTCACCACTACTTGGAGGCAGGCCAGGTAGTAGAGAGGACTGAGAACTCTGGCTGGACCCGACACAGAGTCGACTGAGCTTCAAAAATAAAAAATTATAATATAAGTAAGTGAAATAAAAATAACTATAAAATTACTATATTTTGTAATATTGAAACAATACTCCCACTTTCTACAATATTCTAAAATCATCTACAACGTTCTATCACATTTAGAAATCTACCGCACCTTTCTGGAATGTTCACGAATATTCTAGAAATTTCTTAAATATTATTTCAATTCAAGAAAACATTTTAATAAAAATTGGTAAACCGGTTTCTCCTATTTGAATAAAAACTTTGAAAAATATAAAAAATGAAACACGAGTTCAAACTTTTAGGCAGGAATGTAAATACGAACTAACCTCTCTTATCTTTATCATGAAATTCTCCTCTACTCATGGATATACTAACAGTAAAATTCGATATGTTTTGAATAAGAAAATGATTTTGATTCAGCTTGGACTGCATTTTGCGGTGTGTATGTGCACACCTCTTTTTTTCCCATATTAATACGATTGCCCTGTCTCTCACCACAGACCGTTTTTAATCACGCTAATGATATTGCCAATAAAATATCAATTGAAACAAATTGGCAGTATGCCATTAAAATCAGAGAAACTATATATTTAAAAACGTGAAGCTTATTTCAGGATGAAGTATATCATACACAGAGATGGTATTTTAAAAACGGAAACGCAATTCCGACTTACATGGAACTTGGGACATATAAAAAAATAAAACAAAGCGAAATTGCTGGAGTAGAAAGAACCTCTTACAAACACAAATTTTTGTTAGTTTCTAAGAGCGGTTTGATAACAGGCGCTTGTATTTTTGTATGCTAGCGATTTTAAACTGCTGGATCATAAGTTATTTTATGCTGAACGTATTCCCCATTATCCATTATTCAGCTGGGAGCTGAAGGATTGTATAATGGGGAATACGTTCAGTTTAAGCGAGTTCTCTTACTATACTAATATTAGCTGTTGAAGAGGGGATGCAGACTTAGTAGTATTTGGATCTCCGCAGGGAAAAAAAGTGGGAGTCACTTTTGTTTCTTTCAATATTTATACTTTTATAAACATTTTGGCTTACACATGCATTAATAAGTGTCTTTTGAAAGCATTTCTCAGTAATATAGTTTTATTTTTTTGATTTTTTTATATTCAAGTTATTTAAATCGATGTAAATTTTCATCTATGAATAGAATATTTACAACACTGAATTCCCTTGAATGAGCGAATTTGATTATATTATAGCTGTTCTTGACAGACTTCCTTAGAAATCTGAAATGAAAATTAATCGATATTGGAAGGAAAATGTCATAAAAACTTTTAAAAATAGGATAACCGCCAGTTAATTTTAAATAATTCTGACGCATAAAAACTACCTTTTTATCTTCTCTTTATCTGAACGAAGAGATTACTGCTCTGCTCCGAAATACTGCTCTTATTCTAAAATTATCTCAGTGCAGTATTACAAATTTAAATGAATGTAAAGGTAATAAGCCTCATAAAGTCGAATTTTAATAAGAGTAACGTTGCTTAAGATAGTGGGAAGAGAAACGCATTCTTTCAGAAACTAAGGTAATGCACTGATCTTCGTATGACGCATGTAATGCGTCAGGAGGAGGAAAGTGTTTTCGGTATTACAGAGAGATACGGTGAATGGAAACCGTTACTACGGTAACCAGCCAAATCTTAGCAGATTGGGAAACAATCACCAAAACATCAGAGACAAGATTGCATGTTCATGTATGAGGGTATTTGATGACAAGGGTTTAGCAATCAGCCTGTCCTACGAAATTGTATTATTTATTTTCGTATTATTAGAAGTGTGTTTCCAGGTGCTCGACGAATAAATTTTGGGAGATTGCCTCCTTTAAAATGATCTGCGCATTTTATAATTTTAAAATTTATATTTACAATGTAAATTTGACTTTCAGTAATTTCAGGTGTAATGCACAGTTGCTATCATTAAATCAGAATTTAAAATGTAGTGTTTTCATTCTTAATACAAATCAGAACTAACCAAATAGTTATGCTAATTTTGATCTGAAGATTGACTGATGCGGCATCTACGAGTGAAAAAGAGAGAAAGAATTAGATTGATTTTAATTACAGAAGAAATGAAATTAGCTAATGAGGGATACATGGCTTACAATTATGTTTTGAGGTTCTTAGAGACATATAGTAAAATTTATTTAATGCGGAATCAGAGCCCTCACTCTTCCCCAAATATTTGAATTACGAAAACGCATTTTTCACCATAACACTTTAATTGCTGTACATATATATAAAAGAGGAATTAGATTAAGTATAAATTATTATTTATTATTTTTAATTAACTAGTATTTAAAAAATTCGCCAGTTTCTCCTTGTTTCTATTTCGAAGACTGCGCGGTCACTTACGGCTACAAAATATGACGCTATATTTAATGGCATGTGTCGGTTGTTGATTTTGCAGAGTCGCGTGAAAAATCACTGAGTAGTCCAGAGATTAATATTCAATGAATCCTTTTAATAAATAAAAATAATAGAATATTCAAGAACACTTCGCAAGCAAGAGCCATATAGTGCAAGAGAGCCACAGACTTTGGCTGCACCTGCCAAAAAAAAAAAAAAAAAAAAATGTAGATAAGAACATCCAAATTATGCATGTCCCTCCTCGGCCACAACTTGTTCCTGTAATCAACAGTTTACTGGATAAAAGAAAACTTCCAAACTTCCTACAATATAATCTAAGCCTCTTCCCTTGTAATTTGAGTTACCAAACTCTGTAGCCCATATAATTGAAGTCTTCCCTCGTACGGTCGCCCTTTTGCCGATCTCACCACGCGAGTTGCCATCTTTGGACCCTTTAAAGAAGCTCAGTGTTTCAGATGCAGTTTTTCAATCGCCTTATAGTAGGGTTATGATCTCCCGATCTCTACAGAATATTCTGATAATGCTCCTAAAAAAAAAAAAACCCAGAATATTCGATAAATTATCGATTGAACACCATGGGCTTTCCTGGTCACCTGTTTACACTGCTCAGAAAACTTTATATCCGCGCGTGTCGTAGCTCCCAGATCCCTTTCTTCCTCTACTGTTTTTAATTCAACCCCGCCAAGTGTATAAGTTATTTTGAGGTTGCTGTTCCCCAAGTGCAATTCCTTGCATTTTGCTGCATTAAAACATAACTGACACTTTTCTGAACATTCTTGAAGCCCGTTCATGCTATCCTGAAGGAGCGCTGCTTGGCACTGATCATTAACGACTCTCCCAATTTGTTTGAAAATTTTGACGTTACGACCTTTATCCTTTTGACCATGTCGTGTATGAAAATCAGAAACAGTGGGCTAAGAACCGTTCCTCCGGAACACTACTTCTTACGTTACACCAATTTGAGGGCGCCTTCGTAGCCAGGTGGGCAGGAGCACACGCTTCATGATTAGACCGGGGTTCGTGCCCGTGACCACCAAATACGGAGAATGCGGAAGGTCAAGAAATGAACATCGCATATCCCCGGAGCAATATGGCCTTAGTTGCTAATGCTCCTAAAAACCAAATAACAACAACCAATTTGAAGAATATCCATTAATCACAACCTTCTGCCCTGCAACCACCTTGCGATTCATCTTAGTCTTTCCAGATGTGAAGAATTTCAATGGGCCTTTTTCACAACGTGGCTGAGTTATTCGACCTCAGGCGAGGGTAGCATGGTTTTTTTTTCTTCCGGAAACTCAGGTTTTTCGTCCAGCAAACAAAAATTCGACCACAGAACACACGCAATTTACAGACAATATACACGGAGCAATATGGCCTTCGTCGCTGATGCTCCTAAAACTTCACAACAACAACAGAACTTTCTAGTAATCCCAACATTATCAAGTTTATACAATAACCTCTCATGAGGTACTGGTTCAAGTGCCTTGCTAAAATCCAAATAAACTAAGTCGAAATTGTTTCCTACATCCAGTTCATGAGTAACTGTGTCAAAATAGCTTACCTCGTTAGTTAAACATGATTTTCCATTAACAAAACCATGTTGCGTGCCCTCAGAATGTCATTTCTATCTAAATGTCCCTGGATTGCACTCTTAATTATTGCCTCCAAGATTTTCCCTATCGAGGAAGTCAGAAATCACCAATATATAAAGACGCTTCTACAAGTGAAGTCGGTACTTACCGAATTCATTCTTAAAACCCCTAAGGTATTGACGATACCTTAGCACTTCTCCAATCTCAAGTAATCTCTCTCTCGAGTCCAGTGATGCCCTCGTAATTAACCTCAATGGTTTAATACATTCAGTGGCCGCCTTCCTCAAAATTATTGGCTATGTGTCATCAACTCCAGTAGCCCTACTTGTCTTTAGGCTGGAAAGTTTTTCTAATAGTCATGTGTAATTAAAATCACTAATTTCATATTTTGCCGCTTCACTCCTACAGCCTCTCCTCAGCATTAAGAGTCTTTCGTAAATAAAGACCGATGCGAAATACCTATTCAATTCATCGGCAACATCAGCAGGGTTCTCTGTCTTATATCTCTCAAAAAGGATTCTTCTTGCCCCTATGCTTATCTTCTATGAAACTCAGATTTCTATGCAAGATCACATATCTCGTTTGGGATTACCCTGACTTGTAATCTGTCTTGGCATAAGCACATCATAAATATTGCTTCCTCTGCATCTAAACAACTTGGTTTTTTCTTAAGCTCTCGGCGTTATTTTTTCTTCCAAACAGCTGTTCACTCTGTACAAATCGCAAATACGCCTTACCATGAAATATTGTTCCCACATCTGGGGCGGTCCCCCCGAAACCTCTCTCAGGCTTTTAGATTCCATTCAAAAGAGGGTAGTTAGATTAATTAATGACCTACCTCTTATGAAGCCCTCCACTCTCCTTCTAATAGGACGTTCTGTTTCTGCCGTATGCCTTTTCTATAGATACTTCCATGGGCACTGTACTGTCCTTCTGAATTGGCTTCTGCAATTCTCTCTCTCTCTCTCTCTCTCTCTCTTGGAAACCAGTCCGAACGCGTGCCGCAACTGGTTAGCACCCTGTTGCTTTCTAGCTTCAAACCAACCGAACTAACTTTTCTTCTTCCACGTTTATTCCTTTAACTTCCTTTTTCTGGAATAGCCTTCCTTCGTACGCATTTCAATTTCTACAGAAATTCCAGTCTAATATCAACAAGTATCTTTTATATTCTCGACCTTCAACCCACGCACGGTATTAAGTACTATAGGTTCTAATGCCTTTCGTGTTTGGGGTTTCAAAAAAAAAACAAAGCTTTCCCACACTCAGCACACAATGGTTCGATTTGTTTTGTTTTCTTCGTCCTTGTATTTAAGGAAGAAAGAAGAATCTTTTCGTGTTTTCATACATGAAAAACTCCTTGTTCCTATTTTTCTCAGTCTTGGCATCCATAACGTTATTTGTAGTACTATTACAATAAAATTGTAGCTGTTGTAGACTTCAATACTTTTCATCGCACTGTAGCTTTCCCGTTCTATCTTTTTCTGCTCTGTTAGTCTGGCCAGTTCCGTATTCATTCAGAGGGACAGGTCTGTTTCTCCCCCCACCCCCCTCCAGAGCACTTTCAAATCATGGCAAGTCTCTGGAAGCGTCTGAACAGCCTCCAGTTAAATTTCCTTTTATTTTCATAAACTCGACTGTTTGGGGAATAACCACATCGAGTCTGCTTCGAAAACTCCCAATCTTTTAAGCAATGTATTATAAATAAAAAATGACGAATGATTGTGTTCTACTTTAATTTTTCTCACCAGTGTAGTTGTAATTCTTGTGTGTTACTATGGGTAATCGTCTTATAAGGCAGTCCAACGTCGTACTTAAGTTAGTTACGTGACATTGCTTGGCAACCACTTTCCACCACATCAGTCAATCAATCAGACTCGAATATTTTAATATAATAGTATAGATTAGTTTAGTATACTGTAAAAAATTCGTAATAGTGGTTTTCGATAAAGCGTTCCGAATTTAAAATAAAGAAATCTTTCCCATCAATTCATACAAAACACTTTGAAAACAATGATTAAAAACACGCAAACAGTCACACAAATAATAGTTCAGGTAGGCAGAGGAAAAGGTTCGGAAATTTGAAGTAACAGAATAAAGTTAGTTTATTCACATGCTTCTATTAATAACATAACACCGATTTGGTTTCTTTTAGATATAAACTAGCCTTCTGCAAATTAATAAGTTGATTTATTAAACTAGGAAATACGCCGGTTTATAAATGTTAGAAATTGAATGATCACGATTGGATAAATAGGAGACAGTAGGAATGGAAACTGTTATGAGGAAGATTTGATTAATAAATCCACTGTGATTCTCATATTTCTGAAATAGTACCTGTTGTATTAGCAGTTGTTGTAGTCGCATCAGCGACTCAGACCATATTATGCCTTATATCTGTAAATTGCGAGTTTTCTGGTCGATTTGCCTGCTTGATGGACGAAACCCTAATTTCCGGGAGGAAAAACCCTCGCATGAGATGGATCAACTCAGCCACGTCGTAAAAAAAAAAAAAAAAAATTTCTCACGCGATTAACGTGATTCTATACATCCCCATGGTTAGAATCACGTTAATCGCGTGAGAAATTTATGGGCTTTTTCCACCGGGTGGAAAAAGCCATGAAAAAAGACAACCATCATTAAGATGGTTGTCTTATATTAATATTGTTGGGCACGTTCTGATTATTAGGTTGATCATGTGTAGTTCCTGTCTGTAACTGTGACGTTTCTGAGATTATGTTTGTAGTTCTGCGACTGGGATGCTGCTCTAATGCTATCGTCTTGAGAGCAGCTGCTTGCAAAACCAAGTTTGTAAATTCATTAGATATGGGTGGAAAAAATATCATTGATTTGGTGCTTTTCATTTTTCGTGTACAATTCTGATTCCTTTGTACAGACGTTTTGCGAAAATTGTTTCTTCTTCAGTCTGTAAGGGGAATAAATCTGTACAAGAGGAAATCTATATTGGATTTCTAAAGGTGATATAAATTAGTGATTCACTATGCCCGCAGTATGTTCCCCTCCCCCCTCATTTTCTAAGACGTTTCTGAATATGTGTATCATTTCCCACAAAAAAAAAAAAAAAAAACGGCTCGAGCATAGAAAGAAAGTAAAGTATAGAAAATATTTTTTATTAGAAATGTTTTTATTCAATTTATATTTGAATTACAATGCAGGATTTATGTAGTCTTGGACCTTGGCACTAATTTTTAGAGGCCCTACAAATGAGGTCGCAGAGGAGGGAACGATCTAGATCAACAGTAATTATGTTTTTATGAGACCCCTTTGACCTTGGGATCTATGGCAGTAACTTTTGTACTGTACCTCGGTAAACCCTGCTTATTCTCCGTGATAGTGTATAGTGGTTTCTCCGCTTGTCACTCATATGGAGAAATCTGGATTCGAATCCCATTTCTGGGGAATCTTTAAAGGAATTAAAGGCTTTTAAGGTATAGTCTACAGTTCTTGCCTAAGTTTTTATGGTTGTGCTCTCCTGTTCTTGTCTGACTCATCATTGAGAATATTCCCTCATTTTACTAATCTCTCTCTCTCTCTCTCTCTCTCTCTCTCTCTCTCTCTCTCTCTCTCTCTCTCTCTCTCTCTCTCTCTCTCTCTCTCTCTCTCTTGTGTGTGTGTCAGAGAAAGAAACCCCTGATAGAGAAAGGTGTCTAGTTGCTAAGCTCTGTAGACTACATCTTTTAAGTCGTTGCTGATAAGCATAACGTTTAGTGCTCTTCACCAGTATAGTCGGCTTTATTTTGTACCGTCTCTACACGTTCTGTACATCTTTCTTTAGATGCGGATACAACATTCTTAGTGTGGTCGCACCATCATCTTATGGAGAGGGATAATGACCGCCTCTCTACTTGCAAACTTACTACAAATCATAGAAGATTATATATGTGCCTTTCTCTGACCGCCTAATGATACTACTTGTTGAACTTCATGTCTTCTGTATCGAAATACCCAAGTCTTTTTCATCCTGGATATCCTTTAATTCCTCTCCCCTTAATCTGCAAACTGCTCTTGGGTTTCTGTTTTCCAAGTGTAATACTTTGCATTTATTAGCACTAAACTTTTGCAACCATTTTTCAGCCCAAACGTGCAGTCGGTTCAAATCCCTTTCAACAGCATAGCGTGGTTCTGATTTTTAATCACCGTCCCAGCCTTTATGTCATCAACATACTTTGACAGTTCCCTTTGTATTCCCTCATCAATATCATTTAGGTAGATAAGAAATAAGCGGTCCGAACACGAATCTCTGAGGGATTCTTCTTGCTATTCCACTGCACTCCACTCCACTCTGAAGAATACCCATTTATGACGACACATTTGTCTCCTATATTTCAGTCAATTCTTAATTCACCGATGGTCTTCCCTGTTATTCTGACCTGCTCATACTTATACAATAGTATCTCATGAGGAACTGTATCAAAGGCTTTACTAAATTCCAGGTGTACGATGCGAAAGTTATTTCTTGAATCCTGCATCCAGGTGCTTTAAAACCTTGTCACAGTAAACAGATTAGTCAGGCAAGGTATCCCCTCTTCACGAAAGCATTCTGAGACCCAATTAGGATTTATATAATTTTTGTCGAGATTTTCCTGTATTGTGTCTTTACCATACTTTCCATTACTCTTTTGTCTGTAATTGACTCTTTTGTTAAAGGTTAAACTCTTTTGTCTGTAATTGACCATCACTTTTTTTGCCTGAGATTCAGGATATCAACCCAAGCTGAACTTGCCTCTTAGAGAAACCTCTGGGACACTGCATGACATTGTAATGCACAACAATCTCCAGCAGTTACAGGTCATAGAGAAAGACTTGGTTAAAAACTATAAAGGAATGTATTAGGGTAGTAAAAAAAAAAAAAAAAAAAAAAATACAAAACTTATAGTTTCTGTTTGTATAGTAATTAGTAACTCCTGAGAGTGTTGTAAATAAGATGGGTAAACTTGAATTCCTAGTCAGGTCGACTAACGCTAATATTGTAGGAATTACCGAAACATGGTGCTGTCCCGAGATAGGGAATGATGAATTTCATTACGGTGAGTGTAGTTAGTTCAGAGGAGAGAGGGAGGAGAGAAGTGGTTGTGGGGGGGAAAGATTATTCTGCTTATCAAAAGATGCTTGAAAGCAAGTCAGTTCCCACAGCTCGATCAAATTCAGGTGTGTGTGTGTATGGAGCGGTGAAGGAAAGATAATAATTGAAGTGTTGTTCAAACGATTCCGAAGCGTGCGATAAAAATCTCTTTAGGCAACTTGAGTGGGTGAGTGACTGCATCATTATCGGCAACTGTAGTATTAGTAAGGCCATAATGATGCAAGTAAGCGGACATTTTCTGTATTAGCCGAAAAAATTAAATAAAAAAATAATATAATAAAACAGAATATTCCTATTGTTGCCGTTCTCATAAGGTAACCATCCAATTCTGCTTTGAACTTACTAGACCCACTGATTCTTCCAGGTTTGGAGGCAGTTTATTCCAGTGTTCAACAACCAGCTGCCCATTCAAGAGAGGGTAGATTGATTAATAATGACACTTCTCTTGCAACGTCTCTCTACTGTCTTTCATACTGATGTACAGTTTCTGCTGCATGCCTTTTCTATAGCTACTTTCATGGGCATTGTTCTTCTGAATTAGCATCTGTAATTCCCCCACTCTCTTCCAAACCAATCCGAACCACGTACCGCAAGGAGTCACTATCCGTTCATTGTCCATCACCAAACTCACAGAACTTTTTCTATTCCTCATTTTTCTTCTACTTCTGTTATCTGGAACAACTTTCCTTCTCATGCATTTGCTGAAATTAAACTCTACTGCCAATGTACAGAAATTAAACTCTAATGTCAACAAATATCTTCTGTCTTCTTAGCCTTCAGCCCATGCACCGTACTAAGTATTGTAGGGTCTTACCTTTCGTGCTTGGGGTTTTCATAAAAAAAATGAGGTCTAACCGTTGTATTATATAGAGGGATAATGACATCCTTCAGCGTACTAGCAAAAGATCGTATCAATCAGGACACCTTGTGCCTTCCCTAGTCGCATGTTTATGCTGCATGGAATATTTTATGTCAGATCGAATTATAAAACCTAAGTATTTTTCGTCTTTACTTTTGACTTCTCTTCCCCTAGCTTTTACGTGACTCCACGATTTTTGTGCCTCAAATGCATGCATTCAGAGGAATTTAACTTTTGCCTTTTTTCGGACCATATATGCAACTGATTCAAGGCTTTTGAACAACATGGTCTAGCTGGAATTGTTTTTTAATTTTTTATTTCTCAAGGGTTTTAATATGCACTTTAATTTCAGCGGGACTGGTTTCTCAATCAACCACATGACTGCTATTCATTTCAACACCTTAAAGAAAGCACAAGGAGGCCAAATATGCTTGACCTAGTGGTCACCAAGGATCCAAGCAGTATAAAAATTATTGTAGTTCAGAAACCGATAGCGAGAAGTGATAATAATTTCGGTATATGAGTAGTATCCAGGAAATTTCCGGTTGTCAAAGGGAAAGGACAGGGCTTTAATTAGAGTAGAAGGGGTGGGGAGGGGTTATTATATCTGAAACCATGATTTTATATTAGTCATTTGTGGATGTGGTCAAAAGAACTTGAAACTCCAAAATTTGTCGAAAACGAACATGGAAAGGACAAAAAGAATTTTTGAACATCATTAGAATACATTACATAACTACCTACTGAAAGCCATTGCAGTTTCATTTATATTACAATTTAATTTAAAAATGGTTAGTTTCAACCATTATAAGGATATTATATAATATAAATAAATTTCAAAACAATTATTTAAATAATCCAAAAATTGCCTTTAATACTTTTCATAAAATTCGTTGTGTGCTTTTCTCAAAACAAATTAATGAAACCCAATAAGTTGATTATTATACAATTATAATATTTTCATTCATATTTTTGCATTCTCCTTGATTATGGGGAATTTGCCGGTTGGTTCAGTATCATTAGAAAATTCAGCACAAGAAACAAAGCTGTTAAATTTAAGTTATGATCGAGCTTTCTCAAGGGAATAGTCACAACGCCATCAAACACTTGAATCGAGATAGTAAATATCAGTCGTTTACAAGACGACTCATTTGCTTCATGTTTGTCTAGTAATCACGCACCTTCCTCTCTCTTGCGCATCATCTATAAATAGCAAGTGGGGATTCCCGATGGCATTCGGATAAACAAGTCAGTGGAGTTTCCAGTTGGTAGCATCCCATCAGCGAAAAGAGAATGATCTTCTCTGTGTGTGTGCGTATGTGTATGTGATGTAAACAACATTGCACGCTACATTCCAGTTACCAAGACAGTTTCATTAATCGATCGTAATGATCAAGCGCCATCTTAAATTAACATGATGGAGAACTTGATCTTGAAGGCAATGAAGTCCCTTTATCTATTAATTAGTAACAATATCGTAACATTTTTCTTTAACGGGTGGTAATGCCTTCTTTTTTTCAATTAGATCTTTTCTCTAACGAATTTTCTGCTTAAATTGCGTTTTAAAACTAGTTACTGACGGTTGTTTTTAGCGAGTTGAGATTAAATACCCATTATTATATAATTAGGATATTTAAACAGAGTTGGTACTTTGCAAAGTGTTACAGAAATCGAAATGCTAAAACAACCTCTTCATTTCGAAATCGTTTTCGTAATGCAAATTTCCCATTAACTATTTTTTTGATTTCACTAATGTCACGTTCAGCCATGATGAATCGCTCGATAAATTAGAAAGTTGCGGTATGCTTTGGGGGATGATTTAATTGGACTACATAAAAAAAAAAGAGTTGAATAACTGACGGCATTTAAAAAGTCCTATTCATTTTTAATTTTTCCGTGTAGCATCCTGTGGCAGCATTTTATATTTTTTTTAAAATGCAATAAACGGCTTAACTTTCTAATTTACAGCTCTATTAAGTGGCGCCGTCTGTTATTTTTAGAGAGAGAGAGAAAGAGAGAGAGAGAGAGAGAGAGCTTGAAAAATTTATTAGTCGAACATTTTTTAGCACTGTATGATATTCTCGTGTCTAGACGTTAAGAAATGATCCATATTTTAAAAATAACTTCATAAAACAGTTAGAATAATTAAATAAATGTTATAATACAGAGAAAAAACAAACTGCGTATTCATGTCATTTAATGATTCATTTAATTGATTCATTTAATGAAATGAGTCAATATTACGCAACGAATATAACGACACTGCGATCGACTATCTTTATTTGACATCTCATGAACATTTTAAAAGCTGAAGTCACTATTTTTCTAAAATATCAAGGAATCATTTGGGGCGTTTCTTTCAGAATGCAGACTCTAGTAGTTGGGACATTAACAATATCGTTCATTGTAGTATATTGCGCAGAACTAGCCTGTTGGGATGGGACAATAATTAGAGTGTGTGTGTGTGTGTGTGTGTGTGTGGTCGATCTCACAGACCGTGAATTTTCATCAGTTGCAGAATGCATCGGATCCTGCGACTGATGAAGCAACGAAGTTATTCAAAATTCATGCAGTCCAAACTGTAAGTATTTATTTATCATTAACAACTTGATGCATTGGTTATCTCCAGCTGTCCAACAATTGCTGTTATATCTTTTTAATTTTTTGAATATAAAATTTCATAAAAATTCATCCACTAGGAGCCGAATTATTGCATGCAAACGGACGTACATGGTGAAGACAATAGACACATTGTGCATATATGCTAACACGCCCAAAAAGATCGTCTCCACCGAAAATTAGAGAGAGACTTTGTTGCACTAGTTGCAAATAGTAGACTTTCAATTGTCCCGTCACGGCCCAAAGGTCAGGGGCTCACGTCAGAATTAAATAATTAATTATGTACACACGATATAAAAGTTAAAAATAAAAATATAATGTGCTATTACAATTCCTCACATGCTGCAAGTATGTCTGTCTGCATGCAATAACTCGGCTCCTAGTGGATGAATTTTTATATTCAAGTCTTCTAAAAGGCTCTGACATGCCATCCCAAATTTTCTTAAAATCGGATGAATAGAAATTAGGAAATTATTATTTTATTTTTGTCATGCGTATCACATGGGCTTTCCATATATCGTATGTTGTAACTGACGCATTGCATATTGTTTGTTGCCGTGCGCTGGTGGAAGTGATGAAGATTTGTTTGGTTTTTTTTTTTTTTTTTAGGAGCATGAGCAACTAAGGCCATATTGCTCCGGGATATGCGGTGGTCATTCACTGACCTTTCCGCATTTGGTGGTGACGGGCTCGAACCCCGGTCTAATCAAGAAGCGTGTGCTACGCACTGCTGCTCCTTCCCACCTGGCTACGGAGGCGCCAGTAATGAAGGAGAGAGAATACTTATTCAAAGCAGTGCAATACCTCGGCAACTCGTTGTGAAGGTTGATACACAATATGAGATACAATCAAAACGATGTTTGTTTGTAGTGAATTCACTACGAACAAACTATGGTGCAAAAGCACTGACCGTTCAATAGTGAACTTAAGTGTAGTCCCATTGCTTCATGCAAAATAATTGCCTTAGACTATTTTACTATGTAACGCACTGCGTACATTAACTAACTTCTCTTCGAAAACAGAAACTGATTATACAATGCGATTTGGCAAAAGGAGTAGAGATACAAAGTATAGTTCTCCGATTATTCACCTTGTTTAACGCGCTTAATGATCTCTCAAATTTGCTATTCCAAGAAGGATAATTCTGGATGCCAAATCTTGACTTAAGGCTCCGAAAACCCCCAGTTTTCATGCTGACAAATAAATAATCGTCTTTAAATATTTCTGCAGTGCTATTGTATGCACATAAAGAAGTCGGTGTTGCCATCTAGTGATCAAATTGGCAATTCAACGGAATAAAATTTATTTCGCTTAACTTAACTAATTAATTAATTTTGCTTAAATTAACTTACAAATATTTAAGATATTTAATACCTTAAATATTTGTAAGTTAAGTTAAGCATTCGTTACAAGCAAAATCTTAGGAGAAATGCCATTGATGAGTATGAATATTTTTATAAAACGATTTGAATACTGAAATTAAAATTTTCTTGAATTTATTACCCACCTCATTTATTCTATTATTTACTAAATGCAACTTTATTCAAGCGCCTTTTACTTTTTTTATAACTTGGGCAATTTTAAGTTGTAACTGTATTAGATAGTATGAATCATAGCTGTAATGCTCAATACGTTCTACGTTGATATTAATATTTGTAAAATAATAAGAGGAGTTACCTCAATATAGTACGTAGAACACTTCCGTATGATACTCTCCAGAAATTAAAACGAAAAAATCGAAAAACTTACATTAGAGTAAAAAATAATTAAAAACCAATTTAACACAATTAAAAATCAATTTAACACAATTAAAAATATTAAAAAGAATCTAACGAAGATATACAAATTGATTTAATTGTGTTAAATTGATTTTTAATTGTGTTAAATTGGTTTTTAATTATTTTTTACTCTAATGTAAGTTTTTCGATTTTTTTCATTTTAATTTCTGGAGAGTGTTCTACGGAAGTGTTCCACGTACTATATTGAGGTAAACTCCTCTTATTATTTTACAAAGATGTAACTGTGTAAATGGTGGTGTGTGTGTGTGTGCATATATATATTCATCATTATGTTTCGAAAGTGTAAAAAATCATCCTGACAAAATGTGTACGGCTCTTTCCTAACTAAATCGCAACGTTGTGCAATCACGATGGGTATTCGGAAAATTTGGCTGTCCTCTAGGTCAGCTGCCTTGGAAAATTCGGCAATCTCGTACTTTGGCTACCTTCTAGGTTACTGAGATTTACGAACCCCTATATATATATATATATATATATATATATATCAGTGGTAGAAATCACAGACCACAAAAAAATATTAAACTATATATGCAAGTACATTAATAGCTATTTTTTTTTAAATACAGTGATATGTGTTCATATATAACATAGGTAGTATACGTTAAATTGTTATAAGCATACCTGTATTTCCCATCACTGTTAATGTTAATGGGACCTTTGCCTACTGCAAGAAAGCTCTGCCTTATTATCATTTCTCGTGGATCACTTTCATAAGTTACACGGACCACAAGTGGTCCATTGACTAGAGATTGAGACTTTCTAATCTAGGTGACCAGAATAAGGCCTGGGCACAATATGTTATTCGTACTGTTTGTTTGAATGGATTACTTGACTAGTTGAACAATAGGAAAAAGTCATGTCGTTTGCCATGTCCATAATATGGGGGTAGCCAAAGGCTAAGGATGGTGATTGTTACTTATAATGTGAATATTACTGTGTTATTTGTAATATACAGGGTGTTTCAGTTAAACGTTTCAGAACTTCTAAGAGGGGTAGGGTACATCCTGACAACTCGAAATCATATAGCAATGTGGGGTCGGAAATGCTTTCCTGAAGCGGTATTGTACACAGAAGTCGTCGTGCGACGTCGTGCAGCACAGTTCGATTTTCGGTCAATGTATGGGCCGGTATTATGGGAGATCACCTCATCGGACCTTACCTGTTACCGTGTCGTCTAACCGGACCTATCTACTTGATCTTTCTGCAGCAAGTATTGCCACAACTTTTGAGAGATGAACAGATTTCTGCATCGACGCAACAGACAATGTGGTTCCAACACGATGGAGCCCCTGCCCATTATAGCGGAGATGTTCGTAACTACCTGGATGTCACATTTGGTCAACAGTGGATCGGACGTGGTGGTCCCGTGCGTTGGCCTGCTCGGTCACCCGACCTATCATGTCTTGATTTTTATTTCTGGGGTCATATGAAATCGCTAGTTTATGACACCCCTGTTGACAATGCTGAGGAGCTGGTTGCAAGAATCGCAGTAGCTGCCGAAGAAATTCGAAATTCGCCTGGAGTATTCCAGAATGTTCGGATGTCCGTGCGTCGGAGATGTGAGGCGTGCATTGTAGCCCGTGGAAGAAACTTCGAACACTTACTTTAATCCATGTACCTTTTGCTTCTTTTCATGTATTATTAAAACGATTTCTCACTTACGGTCTCTTTTCTTTATGGTGCTTCTGTGTACAACACCGCTTCAGGAAAGCATTTCCGACCCCACATTGCTATATGATTTCGAGTTGTCAGGATGTACCCTACCCCTCTTAGAAGTTCTGAAACGTTTAATTGAAACACTCTGTAAATGTCACTGTGTTGCAGTGACATTTAACACGTGCAAAAACGTAACTGTAACACGTGCAAAAATTTGAATCGCGATGAGAGGGCTCACATAAACAGATAATTTTTCCTTTCCTCATCTCTTTTTTTTTTTTTCTCTCTTCATCTTCCCACTTTTCTTTTCTTTTCTTTTCCTTTTTTTTTTTTTTTCTTCTTTCTTCCTTTTTAATATCTATATTTTTTTCTTTATTTTATTTAATTTATTTATTATATATTCTTTTTTTATTTATTATTTATTTTCTTTTATTATTATTATTATTTTTTTTTATCAAAACCTGCACCACGGGTGAATGTTTTTTTTTTTTTTTTTTTTTTTTCGCTCTAGTCCCTCTGGAATGGGCCCCCAGAGGATCCTGGCCCACCTGCTGGCAACACCAGGTGAGTCACAGTCTCTTTCGAGACGTTACGTGATATACTGGAACTGGCCCACCTTCCCGTGGTGTGGACGAGTACCCAGAATCATCTGTCCAGGTGATTGATGCTTCTGGGTAGCCAAGCGGCCAGAACAGAACAACAGAACACACACATAATACACACAAACCGACGTCACACACATCTGGCCCATCTGTAGTGATATTGTTCTTCACAGAGATACGAGGCGGAGTTGAACGAATGTTCTAGGTGCCGCCCTTTACATATACACATGTCCACACATGTCCAAAAGCAGCAGTTACGTGCAAATTACAGAATGGTGAGCACGATCGTTACAAACATTCGATTGGTTTCATACAGTGCTACAGACAACGAAATGGCCAGTAGATAACATCTGGATGACTTTGCTCGGGGTCGAATAATTGGGAAGCTCGAAGTGCGAGGACTGTGGCTGCAAAATTCGGTATCGTTCATAGCATCGTCTTACATAAGTGTAATGTGAGTTTAGGGTCAAACGGCACCAGGGGTTCCCCCATCTCCACATAGTTTACATTGTGGTATGATGCATTTCGCTGTAAAGGCCAGAGATTTAAAAGTATATGGACCTTGAGGTGTATGATGTTGTGTACCGGTGGATGTTTCACGTGCGTGGTCGGCCTTCAGAACGACAGGTACAGCTGTTCGAAGGACCGGTGGTGGTCGTCCACGAAAAACAACGCCCAGTGATGACCGCTATATACTCCTACAGGCCAAGAGGGACCGACACTAGACAGCGGGATCCAGTGCACACCAGCTGCACAGGATGCAGGAAATCACGGTTTACTGTGGCCAGGCGACTCCACAAAGGTGGACTGTTTGCCCGACGGCCAGTACGCTGTGTCCCTTTAACACCTGCCCATCGGAGACACCGTTTACAGTGGTGCATCGAACACAAGGACTGGACAGCAGCGTAATGGGGTAAGGTACTCTTTACTGATGAGAGTAGATTCAGTCTCAGCAGCGATTCTGCACGTCAGCTAACTGGTGAGAGGTTGGCACACGGTATCACCCCGCAAACATCACTGAAAGGGATCGATATGGCGGTCGAGGTGTTCTCGTCTGGGGAGGCGTTATCTTGGTTGGACGTACACAACTCCAGATACTGGAAGGCGGTATTGTAACCGGTGCATGATACTGAGGTAATCTTTCCCCATGTGCGTCTGTTCCGAGGTGCCATTGGCCCCCAGTTCGTGTTTATGGATTATAACGCCACACCCCCATCACACTGTAGCTGTTGATATGCTTTTGGAAAGTGAGTATATTGTTCGTATGGATTGGCCTGCCCGTTTCCGCGATTTAAATCCCATCGAACACATATGGGATGGTCTGGGGAGACGCCTAGCGGCACGTCCATACTCACCAGAAAATGTTCACCAGCTGAAGATGGCGCTGACAGAGGAATGGACGATGTTACCACAAGAACTTATCAACAACATTGTTCTAAGTATGGACAGGCGGTGCAAAGCCTGCATCGACATTAGGGGGGTGGCCATATCTCCTACTGAGGACCACCTCTTCCCTTTGTTCCATCTTTGGCAATGAGGCATCTGTATCATGGCAGCCAGTGCTATGTTGCTATTTTTAATAAAGTCCCTCTGTACCGTTTTGTTTCCATTGTTGTGTCGGTGTTGTTTCCTTCATCATTTCTATACCTCACGAGGTTCCTTTTTATGCTTTTCCCATATCCAGGCCACTCCTATGAGAATCTACGGTGAAAACCAGGCTTTTCTTTAAGTTTTGCACACCAATAGAATAGAATAGAATAGAATCTTTAATTGCAGCAATGATAGACATACAATTAGTCCCGTCACGGCATGGTGGTGCCAGGGGTTTACAAAACAATGTACATACTCTGTTCATTAAAGGAGATATACTGTAACATGAAAATACTACTCAAAGAAATTCAAAAATGCACTCGTCAGTGAAATATCTGCAGTGACCGAAAGTTCAATAAATGTTTTTTCCTCTACAGCAAACGTGACTGGCCTCAAAGAAGCACATACGAAGAACGAGTATCATAGAAACGAGGAACGAGTATGCAAAACGAGTAATGGATCCAGTGAAGATTTTCTTTCCACCTCCATATTAAACTTGGCCTAATGAAGAATTTTGTGAAAGCGATGGGCAAGATGAATTCGAAAGGATTTCACTACCTAAGTCAGAAATTTCCAAAGGTCAGTAACGCGAAAGTGAAAGAGTGAATCATTGTGGTGGCTCAAATCAGAGAGCTTCTGTAGGATGAATGCTTTGAAAAATGCCTTAATGTATTAGAACTAAAGCATAGTAGGCTTTGAAATGGTTCGATACATACAGTATGATGATATGGGATGTTGTATATCGTTAAAACATCATTTCTCCTGAAAACCTTGGCACGGTGAATGATGAGCAAGAGGAACAATTCCGTCTGCACATTAAGTCAATGGAAAATTGACGTTCGTTCCAGAAGCCCTGATTGCTATCAAGGTACAGTATCTGGAACGAACGTATGTTGCCGACTACTACTGGATGTTGTACGGCAACATTCCGGACAAAGTGTACCAAAGGAATTCATTCGCACAGCATTTTTAAGTCGTACATATCTTTTACACAATAGTGCATTATATTATTTTAACTATGTATATAAAATACTGTATATGTATATATATTATTATTATTATATATATATTGATAATAAAATTCAAGTTATGCATGTCCCTCCTCGGCCGCAACTTGTTCCTGTAATCAACAATTTGGCTGGCTAAAAGAAAAGTTCCAACTTCCTACAATATAATCTAAGCCTCTTCCCTTGTAATTTGAATTTGCAGCCACTAGTTCTGTAATTGTTTATAACAGTGAAAATTTCCCCTTCATTCATTTTACTAAACCCTCTCAGAACCTTATAAACCTCAATCAGGTCCCCTCTAAGGTGCTGGTTGCCAAGTTCTGTAGCCCACATAATTGAAGTCTTTCCTCCTACGGTCTCCCTTTTGCCGATCTCATCACGCGATTTGCCCATCTTTTGATCCTTTAAAGAAGCTTAATGTCTTTTTCCTGATGAGGTCTCCATCCATACTTGAATAGAGTATTTCAGATGCAGTTTTTCAATTGCCTTCTCTTCTAGTTCTCTGCCTTCAAGCAGATTCAGTGCTCCACTGACGCCATGCTTCTCTGTCTTGTGCTTTCCTTTTAAGTCCTGCATAATTTCCTCTTCCCATCCAATCCTTTATTCCAATTCTCCTTCTCCCAACAACAGCCTTCCCACACATTTTCCCCTCAATCACTTTCTTCAACATGCTTTCTCTTCTCAATACAATGCCTATAGAGTTCTTTTGTCTTCTTAACTCTTTTACTAACGTCCTCTCCTCACCTAGTTTCCTCAACACTTCTTTATTCACCCTGACCAACCATTTCACCCTTTCCATTCTTCTCCACACCCACATCTCAAACATTTCTAGCCGTCTAATCTCCTCTCTTCCCAATGTCCATGTCTCTGAGCCATATAGTACAACAGTCCATATTAATGTTTTCACTGTTTACTTTCTTAATTGCTTCTTGAAATTTCTTCTCAATAGTTCTTTTCTATTACTAAATGCCTCTTTGCTGATTGCAATTCTTGTTTTTATTTCCAACAGGCCTTTTCTGTTTTCTGTCACTATGCTTCCCTCATCTGTATAATACAGATACAGATGACATTTCTGTCATGTATCTGTCCACCTGTTCCAATATTATTCCATCTAATGTCACATTGATTCTTCTTCCTGGCCACTTTGAAATTAACATTATCTTGGTTTTCTTGCTGTTAATCTTCATCTTCATATTGTACTCCTTTCAATTGCCTTATATAGTATGATTATGATCTCCCTACCTCTACAGGGTATTTATTCGATAAATTATCGATTGAACACCATGGGCTTTCCTGGCCATTTGTTTACACTGCTCGGACAACTTCATATCTGCCCATGTCGTAGCTCCCAGATATCTTTCTTCTTCTACTGTTTTTAATTCAAACCCACTAGATTTAAATTGTAAAGTGATAAAAATGTAATTGTAATGCGTCTCATGTGTTTTGTAATGAAATCGTCTTAATTAATTTGTACTAATGTTATCAGCAGTCGTATTTCGAAAACTACACGACTGTTTGGTAAACACTGTGAACATATTTGAAAGTAGTTCAATTGTATATCACAAAACTAGTTTAGAAATTTATGTTTACATCTTTGATGAAAATAAATAAATACATAAAAGCTTCATTTTGTTGAATAGTGTTGTAAGTCAACTGTATATGACAAAAATAAAATTATAAGTTAACTGAAATGAATATCTTGAAATGTGAGTGCTTCGAATATTTAACTCCGAATTTGTTTCTCTTCCATTTTGGGGATTGTGCTTGGGAATTCATTAAATCTTTAAAAAATGGTTTGTAAAGAGTAAATTCCTGTAAAAATCATTGCGTTGCTCGAATATTTTTGTTCTTTTGGAAGTAGCAATTTGTTGAACAATGATTTTGTGGTAAACAATGAAAACATCCTCTATATTGTTATACTTTTCATTTCTTGTTCTGTTTTGTTTCAAAAAAATATCTTTCTGTTGTATAACCATCAAAACTGAATACAGTATTTATGACTGTTGTAATACATCTTTCCTGATAATGCCTATCACTGAAACCATCGTGAAAGGTTAGTATTTATAACTTCCCAGATATTTTTCTCTTCTGATGAATCACATCAGCTTTTGTATGGAAACAGGAATTATTCAGTGCAGTAATCTTAAACGATAACTCTCTCTTGGACTTATGACAGACTTCTCAGTGGAAGCTATTTTTCATTCCTCTTCAGTTATTTTTTAATAAAGCCAAAGGGGTTTCGCATGATCCGTCACTATTCTTACTTTTTGTTTTCTGTAATGCTCTTTTGGCCCAGCTAATCATTTATCGTGTTTTATAAATAACACGACCAAAACTCTCCTACTAAATTTATATATTATTATTATTATTTCTTTTGGAGAATGGAATTTAAATATTTTTAAAGGTCCTGAGCATGATTTAAATATTTTTAAAGGTCCTGAGCATGATTTAAATATTTTTAAAGGTCCTGAGCATGATTTAAATAAGTTTTACATATTTTATTACTGCTTAATATCCCTTCAGTTACGAGCCAGCGGGTTGATTGCTGGAACAAACTTCCATCTGTTGTTGTGGTATTAATCTTGCTTTCTTGCATCATGTGCCTCTACTAATGCTAATGTAAATGTACGCAAAAAATAATTACACTAGTTTACAAATTTCAGTTTGATCACTGGGGTTTGAATTTCAATAGGTCCTACTGCCGAAATATGTTGCTGTGATTTCAAATATGACTTAGATTTTTTTCTATCACATCCAGATACATCACAATTTAAGAAATAAAAAAGTATTGTTTTTTACGAAAGTATATAACTTTATTGTATTTAGTAATGACAAATTGATAGGATTACATTTTCATATATCAAAAAATACGAATACTAACAAATATTAATCAAAATTCCAAACTTTCATTAATCAGACCTTCGTCTCTTTGTTTGAAAAGAACTTTTAATCGTTTTTCTTTTATGTACAGTGGCAGGTTTCTCTCTTTTTAAACATCAGCAGTAGTCGGCCATCATCCTTGTATTCCACCTTCCTTGGTACCTCTGCTCCATTTCCTTTATGTCCCGATGGAATCTCTCCCCTTGTTCTTCGCTCATCTGTGCAAGATTTTCGGGGGGAAAATCAAGATGGGCATGCAAAAAGTGAATTTTGATGCTCATATTGCAACTTAAAATTGCGAAGCTTTTCCAGCATATTTTGAACAATTTTCTCATAATCCTGTGATTTATGATTTCCTAGAAAGTTTTACATTACACTTTTAGAAGAAATACAGGTTTCCCTTTCATAGTAGTTTCAAAGTCATAGTAGTCAGTCATAGTAGTTTCAAACTGACCGTCTAAAACCAATTTTCTAATTTGAGGACCAATGAAGATACCCTCCTTAAGTTTTGCTTCAGATAAACTGGGAAATTTACTGCAAAGGTACTTAAAGCAGTTGCCATCCTTATCCAATGCTTTGAAAAATTGCTTCATTATGCCTAACTTGATATGCAGTGGAGGTAAAAGTATTTTATCTGGCTTCAAACTTTCATGAACAATATTTTTAACCCCGGTGTAAGATTGTGCCTCCGAGGCCACTGCTTCTTTGTCCAATGCAGAGCTTTAGCTCTGCTATCCCATTCACAAATAAAGCATGACATCTTAGTGTACTCACCATGTTGCCCCAACAACATACATAACACTTTTAAGTCTTCGCATAGTTGCCATTCGTGATCTTGATATTTAATTTTCTCCAGAAGCAACTTTAGATTGTCATAAGTTTCTTTTAAATAGACTGAATGAAGGCTAAGGCGCATTTAGGGCTAGAGCCTCAAGCTGCGAACAAATTTAGACTATGTATATAAAGTGCTTAGCATCATAATACACAGCCATTTCTGAATAAACAGAAAATTTTTAAGGTGGCATCGTTTTAGGTTATATCTCATATTGTGAATGCCTTCACAACGAGTTGCCATGATATTGCACTACTTCGAATAAGTAACGCTTCACCTAAGGAGAAGACTAGTGTTACTTATTCTCAGATAGGTACCACCACCCAGACAGCACTGTTTCAGGGCTATTTGGCCCTTCGTCAGTGAGTGGGTAGGTACCCAAGTGATGCAATGATGGCAAAAACAGTTATGAAGTATAACTCCACAATATGAGAGATGCCTGATGGTGTATGATGTATTTAGACTAAGGCGCATTTAGGGCTAGAGCCTCAAGCTAAACCTAAAACGATGCCACCTTAAAAATTTTCTGTTTATTCAGAAATGGCTGTGTATTATGATGCTAAGCACTTTATATACATAGTCTAAATTTGTTCGCAGCTTGAGGCTCTAGCCCTAAATGCGCCTTAGTCTAAATACATCATACACCATCAGGCATCTCTCATATTGTGGAGTTATACTTCATAACTGTTTTTGCCATCATTGCATCACTTGGGTACCTACCCACTCACTGACGAAGGGCCAAATAGCCCTGAAACAGTGCTGTCTGGGTGGTGGTACCTATCTGAGAATAAGTAACACTAGTCTTCTCCTTAGGTGAAGCGTTACTTATTCGAAGTAGTGCAATATCATGGCAACTCGTTGTGAAGGCATTCACAATATGAGATATAACCTAAAACGATGCCACCTTAAAAATTTTCTGTTTATTCAGAAATGGCTGTGTATTATGATGCTAAGCACTTTATATACATAGACTGAATGAGCAACTGGCACAGATGTGTACTTATCTCAATTATACAAGAGAACACCTTTTAAACTAGTCTTAGAAGAGTCTATAAATAGTCTCCATTCACGAGGAACATATGATGGAGCTCCTAAGGCCCTTATTAAACCAGTGATATCACTGCAATATACGAGAGGACCTTCTTGTGAAATACTGTATAAATTCCCCTTCACGATTTCTGTACCAGGAAAATGATGTACCTGGAGCAAGTAAGTTCTTCGCTTGAAGTCTGGATCCCAGAATTTCAGCAGCATACTTTGGAAGACCTAAGTTCCTTACTAAATCGTTCAGTTCGACTTGCGTGAATTGCTGTGGCGTTAAAATATTTTCTGGTTGATAACATTCCTCTTCACTAACCTCTTTAGCTTCTGCTTCGGTGGAAGAAGATCTGGACTCCAAGGTTTCTGGTGGAGGTTTTACAGGCAGATCAGGTCCATGCGGAACCGGTCTTATGGCCGACGGTCCGGATATTTGATGTCCTTTTTATTTTTTGAATTGTAACCTTTAACGTCACATACACAAAAGTAACATTCGGCATGGCTTACTGGCTCACGCCACACCATAGGAATAGCAAATAACAAGCACACCTTTTTTTCTTGACTCCATTTTCTAAGATATTCGACACATGTATGGCATACTTTATGCAGTGCCTACGATTTATCCTGATCGCCTAGTTTTATGTCAAAGTATGCATAATACGATTTTTTTACAAAATCGGTAATATATCGCCTCTTCTTTACAGGAACAAAACAACCACATGTGTAACAAAATATGTCGAGATTGTTTGTACACTTTCTGGTTGCCATACTAAAAGAAAACTAACACACAATGAGAGCTCACGACGGTTTTTACAGGAGTACTGTAACCGCATAAGGAATGTGTCACTTATATAGGCTCTGTGGTTGAGTGGACTGTACAAACAAGTGAGTGCATGCTCAGACAAGTTTAACCCGTAACTACACACAGGAGTCTTCCAGACTCCACTCGGAAAATAAAATTCTGGGAATCACAGATGGGTCGGAAGAGCGGGGTGGGGGGACCGTCTACCTTCCTGGATCAAGGTCGGCTACCTTGCAGTATGACCTTGCAGTCTGTGTAGTTACGGGTTAAACATACACAATCTGTTGTATTTGAGGCAAATATTTGATACTGATTACGAATATAGGGGTATAAAACTTGTAAACCATTGCAGAAACTATTGTTATGTACACATTTGCGTATAATACCTAGGTAATATTTTGTTAATGAATTGTGAAAAATCTTTACGTGATAGAAACAAACGGGCTTCGGTTTAGTAATCAGTAACATGCATAAATAACTGCCAGATACTTTTACTCAAACCCCAGATACAACTGTAAACCAGTGTTATGATTATTGCAACGTGTTCATAATTAACTCATACGGGTTACTTTACTCCATCATGAGGCAATAATGTACTATCATGTTTCTATTTTAAAAATTCGCGTTTCCGGAAAGGGGGAAAAAACGAACAGGCCGAATAGTTTGCCTACGCGTAGATTATGTAATGAAATGTAAGGCGGGGCTAAAATCGTGTTGATAATTTTAATCAAATACCATGAAAATATAGGACGTCATAATGGTCAGAAATCTCTTAAGAGTATAACGGAAGTTTCGAGGGAAAAACAAACGGCTCTTATATTTTTCGCTAGTGGGCCGTGTGGCTCAATAAGGGCACAACCATAAATTCAGATTGCCGGCTGCAAACTCATACTAGGGGATACAGCCGTCTTTTCAATTAAGCACTATAGTAACTGTGCTTGGGGCCTACGAAAAAATCAGAGATCCGACAAAGCAGAATTCAAATAGAATTCAACGATTTTATTCCAACAACAAAATTTTACAAATTAATTTTTAAACATAGATTTCTAAGATAAATTCTTTCTTCGACGTTTTCTGTTAGAAATCATTAACAGTGCCCTCAAAAAGTTTGTTTTGGGAATTAATTCATTTAGAGAGGTATAGAAGCACACGCGCTTTGAGTGGGCTGTGACTCTAGCTAGCATGACTGCTAGTAATGACAACTTGTACGGTTAACAAGTTGTCATTACGGTCACGAATACGGTTAACAACTGTATTCGTGATTTATTGTAAACTCATCTGACATGGTGGTCGTGCCAGCGTATAAACTTTTCTTTTCTTTGTTTTTTTTTTTTTTGTGATGTCGACAACTTCCAATATCATTGGGATCCGTATTCATAAAACAAATTTGTTTTATAGTCTGTATAGCAGAGAAAACAATAAAGTGTAATTGTGCGCAAAATTATATAGCAACAAAGTTCTCATTAAAAACTTTCAAATATTACCTTTTTATAATATCAGCAAAATTTATTTACTAATTTTAGTCAGTTTTATTTTCCGATGGCCCTCTCAAATTATTATGTTTTTGTTAGCTTGTTTTTGGCAGGCAGGCGGAAAAAAGGTTCGCTGTTGATGTCTCATGCAAGCAGCGCTCTATAATCCAACTCACGATTCTGAAAAATGTGTGGATGCACTCGTATTCTATGTTAGATTGTTCTCCGTGCGCTTGTGCAACGAGCTAAAAAGCGATAAGATTGATTTCAGTTGCTTGAACCCAAGACTAATAAAAAGTTGAAACCACCATGACGAATGAGAGAATTACTTTTTTACAATGATAAATAAGAAATTTTGTTGATATGTGATGTGACTATATCGTCTACTAAAGAAGTAACTTGGAAAGGCACTTTGAGATGTACGAAAACAATTTTCCGAAAAGCAGTGACAACTCTGTGAACTTTGAAAGAATAAAGCTAGATATCTTAAAGCCTTTGAAGCTCAGTGATCTATTTTGATCAAGCAAACTATCAAAGTGAGAAGGTGCAACCGCTTCTCTTTCGGCATCTGTTTTCACAAAAAAAAAAAAAAAAAAAAAAAAAAAAAAAGGGCGGAGAAATAATAACAGCTATGTATTCTTTGTTTCTGCTTTCTTTTAAAAATAAAGCAGAACTTACTTCTGAAATAAAATGACATCTCGTTATCAAGGAATTCTGTTATGTGTAGTATAATAAATGAGTTTATTGCTGTTTTACTACAAGAATATAATCTACTGCTTGGTCACTTTATTAGGATCATTGAGGGTTGCGGTTTATATGCATCTATTCAAAAGTATATAAATCGAATTTGTCACATGATATGTTACGTGCAGTCCACTCTATAAAGTCGTGTGACCCCACTATCTCTCAAATCTGTTCACTGGCAATGAGGAAAGAACAGAATCTTATCAACTTAGATCCTCTTACAATCGTACCTCTCAATCATACAATCTTACCTCTGTTTCCTAAAATAGGGGTATGAGTGTCACTGCATTCAGTAAGTGCTACAGCAGAGAAGACACCTGCACTTTTCGAAGGTTAAAGACTAATGTCGTTCGAGTTTGATGAATAGAAAAAGACTCAAGAAACATCATGAAGGGAAGCAACTGCAGCACAAAATGTAAAGTGCTCGACGTCCAAAACGGAGTATCAGATTTCATTGTCACTGAACGACGGAACCGATAACCTTTGCAATTAATGCTTGAACGTCAAAAAGCATCGGTACCAGCACGATGCGAAGAACACTGAAAAGAATGCACTACAGGAGTAGGAGACCGTCACGGAAGCCATTAATCTCGGACATCATCTGAAAAAACACCGCAGCGTTTTTGCTAGGAATGCAAAGATTAGATGCAGGAGGACCTGAAGAAAAATCATATGTTCCGTTAGTGATGCGTTCCGATTTATGATTCCGATTTTCATCACTCTTGGAAGAGTGCACATATAGAGAAAATCACACAAAGAACTGGAACGATCCTGTTGTCTACTAGCAGTATAGACTTAGAGGAGGTATAAGAGTGTGGGCATGTTTTCGTGGCATACACTTGTTCTCCTGATCCTTCCACTCTGAACAGAAAACTAAGGATATGCCATGTGGTGTTCAGACATTCTCTGATAGCTAGGGCGGCTAAGGTAGACCTCAGCATGCATGGTTTTGTCCAGACCAACTAATAGTCCCAGAGCACACCATGAAAAACAGCCCCATCACTCTGCCTCTGCCAAATTTTATCGTTGGGACAATACAGTTCGGCAGGTAGTTTCTCTGGGCATCAGAGAAACCATTGATCTGCGCTCCAAGAACAGTCAGCCTTGTACTAAGCTAGACATCGTCTAGCTTGTACTGTAGTACTGTAGAAGGCTGCACAACTATTAGCCAATATCATGCACGATCCTTCTTACTGTCTCTGGATGTTGCTGACGTGTGTCCCAATCGTCTCATTGCCTGTATGTGTGTGCTGCGAGATTGTCGGCGACCGTTCCAAGCGGACAGTTATTTGCAGAACTGTTCTGTCACTTTCATTCTGAGCCTTGTACGACGAAGAGATATTTTAGGGATATTTTAAGGGAAGGGATATTTTAGTCAGTGAATTGTTAATCACCGAAATAAACTGCCTCCATGGATGGTTTAGGATAACAGCTTGGGGAAATTTACAGGTCAACTGGATAGATACCTACGTTATTCAAAAGGTAGTTTGTTTTGTTTTATTATTTATTTGTTATTATTATTTGGCTGCACCAGCAAAAAATAATTATTATTATTTTATTTTTTTGCCAATGCAGCTGAAGCCTCGGGCTTCTTTACACCGTACGGCTGGCTAATACATAGTTAGTTATTTGGTTTTTAGGAGCATTAGCAACTAAGGCCATAATATTGCTCCAGGATATACGGTGATCATTTGCTGACCTTTCCACATCCTCCGTATTTGGTGGTGACGGGCTCGAACCCCGGTCTAATCAAGAAGCGTGTGCTACGCACTGCTGTTTCTTCCCACCTGGCTACGGAGGCGCCCACTAATATATACGTATATACGTATATTATTTGCGAAAATCACGTACAACCGTTGTATGTGTTTATTCTAATTTTGTCATTTTAATAAAACCGATTTACATTTGTTTCAGAAGTACAGAAGTGACGTTTTTAGGCTAAACGGAGAAAAGGGAACAACTTTTTTTTATTTTTTATTGAAAATTGAAGTTTTAGCGTTCTCCTGTAATCCCTACCTTGAGGCTTGGACCAATGGATCGGAAAGAAATCAGTTTAATTAAACTTATAAATCGTAAAATCGCAGTGGGCAATACTTAGTTCAGTTTTAACATCAAAATCAGAAATTTCAGCATAATTATGACAAAAAAAAAAAAAAAACCCCTTTCAGACTGCAAATATATCGAATAATCAGAAAATATCAGGCTGCTTTATTAAATACAATGTGTTCCGTACTTGTGTGACACACGTAAGAGGGGCTGTTCTTTAGCAGAGAAAAAGTAAAAGATTTCGTATGAACACCTTTCATTTTTTCAGTACAGTTGCTTCAAGTTAATGTGTGTCATTAACACACATTAACTTGTGTAGTAGTGTTAACAACAAAGGGAGGTCTGTGACGTACGATTATAGTGTTTCTTACTCGTTACTCGTTTGGAGAGGTCTGGATTCGCGTCCCGTCACATACAAAGGAAAAAGACAATACAGCATTATCCAAAAATAGTAAATATGCACTACTGGTAGAGAAGATTGCGTTCTTTTCCCCCCCCCCTCTCTCCAAAAACTTTTCTTCGAACTTTTCTGTCTTTATATACTTTTATTATGAAAATGGCATACATACTTTGGGGGGCGCGAGGGTGCAGCTCCTTAAGCAAAGATTCGTGTAATCCTGCATTTGCACTACATGGGGTAGATGAGAGTGACCTAGGATGGCCATAATACGACGATTTTTGTATAACCTATAGCAGGAGGTGACCATGATGTACACCATGATTTGATGGCAGTTGGTACCTTTATTCCTTTCTGTGTTCAAATCGTATAGGAATATCCGTCGACATTTGCAGTCAACGACCGAAAATACTATCCTTTTCGGAATCCACAAGTGCTGATGTCCCATTGAAGAGTTTGTGCTTGTGAACTCCCTGTCTTTATTTTATAATATTTTTTTATTATGAAAGTGGCACACATGCTTTGGTCGATGCGAGGGTGCTGCTCTTTGAGCAAAGAATCGTGCATTTGCACTTCAGGGGGTGATATTGTCTTATCTTTTTCATCTTTTTATGATTTTATTTTAATTAATTTTAAATTTTAGGGCATCTTTGTACTAAGGTAGCAGAATCGCATCTTGCCAAGTGTAACCTTAGTTGCTGTTTTAATTGGCTGCATTGATTTATGGTAATAAGCGTGGTTTTTTTTTTTTTTGTTTTGTTTTTTGTTTCATAATAGCCCTGCATTTTTTTTTATCAGGACTTAGGTAGTAAGGAAGTAAGGTTTGTTTATTCTTTGATGAGAATACAGCTAATTTAATAAATAGCTAAATTAATAAAATAATAATTGAATACCTTGTAAGAAGAGAAAGAAAATGGAAAACCTGTGTACAGAATACCTCCTAAAGCTTTTGGTGAAATTTCATCTGTTATTAAAAACACAGGCGAACGTCAGTGGAATTTGAATTAAGTTTAGTTTTGAGTTTTAATTTTAAAACAATGGTTCAGGTACTTATTAAATAATGAGTAAAATATTATTACTAGTAGATTATGTAATTCATTTTTTTATTATTATTTTAGTGGCTGCAGTGATGTCGGCAATGCTGTTGAGTAACGTCTGCAGAGGAATGTGGATCTCAAAGAACGCCACGTCTTTGGAACCATTCGGTCAGTTTTTAATTACTGCCTATTTTTTCTTAATGAGATATCATAGAATATTATGTTATTTTCTTTCCATATAAATGAATACCAACTAAAATAAAGTTGGCTGCATCTGCTAGGAGTGCGCATTTGATGGTAATGTTATTGCACCAAAAGTTATTCATAAGACAGAAAGACCTAAGACAGAAAAATATAAATGCCACCATCACAATAATACCTTCTTTTCTGAATTCATACTCATTCATTCATTCTTTCAGTTTAACTGAATTCGAACTGAGGTCTAGTTTGCCGTGGTCCTCGGTACAATTAGGCAAAAGTGCCTTAAACAAAAAGTAATTTTAACCGCATTATCTTTAATTTAGCCTGCAGTTCATGAGGTTATTTACTTCTGCTTGGTCAAAATTATAAAACGAATTTCCGATGCAAAATTTCGATAAATAAGCAAAATTTGCATTATCTATTAGGTGGCCCTTAATGAGGAATAACAGTATGCGCCTGTGCATTTATATATGTTCTTCCAAAAATTATATCCTTGGCCGATTGATACCTTATTTTTTATGTTTATTCTGCTTTCCATTGCAGGAACAACAGACAAAGGACGGCAGTCAGTGCACATTCCTTATCGAACTGGGAATCGAGAAAGTATCCGTTACGGTAACCATTTACGGATCTTGTTGGTTTTCAGCATCTTCAGTCTATTTTCCTTCTGGACGGTTTTGTGCTTCAAATTGAAGCTGTTCTTTCTTGTTTTGGATATTATGTGTGCAGTCGAGTGTAACTATTATGAAGGTTAGTGAATTAATATAATATCTGCTAACAAAATCGCGTTGTTCTTTCATTGCTACTCTGTTTAACGTGCAGTGATGGCTATTCATTTCTAATCATACACGTTCCTAGAGATTTTTTAAATTACTTTTACAGTCAGCCGGACGTGTTCCGATACATTTCGCAATGCAATACAGTTAATTTCATAGTTAGTAACCCTTCTCTAAAGTATTCAACCTGAGTAATAGAGTCCCTCCCCCAGTTAGAAATCCTAAATTTAGGTCTTAATTTCGCACCAACCCTCACAAAAATAGAATTTATATAGATTTCCTTTCTTCCCCAACTGAATAACAGTTTCCGGAATATGAAAACATCAGCAAGAAAATACTCAGCGTCACTCAAAATTATGAATACCCTACATAAAAGCAAATACGGTCAGGCGTTCAAAAATACAATAATCTGTCAATAACCCACAGAAAAACCCTCTCCCAACTAAGATCAGACAGCGACATACACATTACAAAAGCAGATAAAGGGAACGCCTTCGTAGTAATTCATAGCGTAGACTTCAACAGTAAACTACTCAACCTACTGGTAGATAACAGTTCTACTCTATAATGAAACAAGATCTTACCAACAGTATCACTAATAAGATAAAAACAAAAATAAAGCGCCTAAAATCAGAAAACAAAATAGAAGACCTACTTCCTGAACCTGTTTCCTGATAACGCTGAATCCCCAACCGTATTCGGTAACATAAAAGCCGACAAAGAAGGATACCCTAATAGATCCGTTGTCAATGGAAAACCTCACCCTGGATGCAACGTAGCACAGCTAGTAGTAATATTATTATCCCAGTTCTCCCGAATAACCCAAGATCCATAAAAGAACACATATCATCTATACGAACAACTCCAGAACGCACACCTCAGTAATAATACCGATCTGTTAAATGCTATCAATATCCCACTAGATAAAACAAAATCCGTAATAAAACAGCAAATCGGCCAAGTTATTAACACACTCATTAATCCCCCTGAACACAAAAGATATTCTGGACTTAATTGATATTTCAGTTATAGAATCCCCCCCCCCTCTCTCTCTCTCTCTCTCTTCCCCTCCCCTCGTATAATGGCTAGTAGAACAATAGTACGTAGAAGAGGCAAGGAAAAGTTGTAGTAAAATTTCGAGTTAAGAGGGAAAACTAAAAATTACATGATTGACAAGAAAGTGGGAGAATCAATAAAATTATTAACATAACAAGATTGTTAATAAAATAAAACTTTTGCTGTCGACCCGAGAACGAAGAGAACTGTAATTTCCGCGAATAAAGGATATACACTGGTGTGCAAAACTTAAGGACTTAAGTTTCTAAAGGTTACAACCACAAAATCTTTACTTATGGTACTCTTTACTGATGAGAGTATATTCAGTCCCAGAAACGATTCTGGACGTCAGCTAATCTGGCGAGAGGTTGGCACACGGTATCACCCCGCATGCATCACTGAAAGGGATCGATATGGCGGTCGAGGTGTTCTCGTCTGGGGGAGGCGTTATCTTAGATGGATATACACAACTCCAGATACTGGAAGGCGGTACTGTAACCGGTGCACGCTACTGTCTGTACTGAGGTAATCCTTCCCCATGTGCGTCTGTTCCGAGGTGCCATTGGCCCGGAGTTCGTGTTTATGGATGATAACGCCACACCCCATCGCACTGCAGCTGTTGATATGCTTTTGGAAAGTGGGGACATCGTTCGTATGGATTGGCCAGCCCGTTCCCGCGATCTAAATCCCATCCAACGCACATGGGACGCTTCGCTCTGGGGAGATGCCTAGCGGCACGTCCGCACTCACCAGAAAATGTTCACCAGCTGAAGATGGCGCTGACAGAGGAATGGACGATGTTACTGCAAGAACTTATCAACAACATTGTTCTAAGTATGGACAGGCAGTGCAAGGTCTGCATCCACATTAGGGGTTCCCATATAACCTACTGAGGACTGCCTCTTCCCTTTGTTCCATCTTTGGAACAATGATGACCATCTGTATCATGGTAGCCAGTGCTATGTTGCCATTTTTGAATAAAGTCCCTCTGTACCGTTTTTTTTTTTTCGTTGTTGTGTCGGTGTTGTTTCCTTCATCATTTCTGTATCTCACGAGGTTCCTTTCGTATGCTTTTCCCATATCCAGGCCACTCCTATGAGAAGCTACAGGTGAAAACTTGACTGGTCCTTAAATTTTGCACACCAGTGTACGATTTCTTTAACAACGAAATCGTAGAAATTTTATTGATATGCTTTTGAAAAGTGGGGACATTGTTCATATGGATTGGCCTGCCCATTCCGCCGATATAAATCCCATCCAACGCATATGGGACGCTTCGCTCTGGGGAGAGGTCTAACGGCACGTCCACACCCACCAGAAAATGTTCACTATTTAGTATAAGTTGCTTATATAGCATCATAATAGCAGAATCTCCGTATAAAGAAAGGTGCCGAGTGTGATTAAATCTAGTAACTTGAATGCTTCAGGGAACGATGGTATTGATGTGAGAAGGATGCATATCATAATGAAATGTAATACCATGGTCTTAATTGGTCAACAGATTCAATGGACTGTTCTTTTTCTTATTGAAGAATAAGAATAGCTCACTTACTTTGGATAGACTAAAGCAGTACATTGAGAACTGCTTTCGCGCCATTAATGAACATGTTCTTCGTAACACGCCCACAAAACGAGCGAATGGATATGTACGAGCAAGATGAACACGTCCAGCACATTCTATTTTAACAGTCTTAGTTAAATTCAGTATTGCTAGTGGGTCTCATTTTGTTCTTGCTTTTATTCCGGCCTTTATATAAACCTGTGGTCACTTCACTTTGTTCACAAAATGTTCACAGGAGTAACTAGCGTAGCGATTTTTGTGGAAATCCTACTAGTGGATGATTTCCCCCTCATTCTTTAAGAGCTGTTTCATCCAGTTTCTAGTATCTCTGTGGATAACGCTTGGCGAAAGGTTTCTCCCTTATCAAATGATCAATCAGATTTACAGGAAGGACACCGAATGGTTGGTTTATTGGTTGTTGTAGGATTTTAGGTGCATCAGCAGTTTAAGCCATATTGCGCAGCATGTAATGTCTGTAATTTGCATGTGTTCAGTGGTCAAATTGCTGTTTCATCGCCGAAAATACCTAGTTTCTTGGGACAAAAACCATGCCACCCTCATCTCAGACAGACTACTTCAACCACGTGAAAAAGGCCCATAAAAATTCCTCACGTCGTCGACGGGATTGGAACTCACGTCTTTATCACCCGGAATACCAACTGTGCTACTCACTAGTCGGACTCCGACTACGAAGATTCATTGAAAGTAGTGCCCACAGAAAAACTGTACTTGCATTGCCATATCTGGAAACTCTTTATTCGAATTCCATATCTGGCCACTTTTTCAGTTTGTTTACAGCCGCGAGAAGCTACAAGGCTGAGTGTAAAACGCTCTGAGACTGCAGGGTGAAGGCCTCTCCAGCAACTTTCCAGTTCCTTCTGTTTTGTGCAATGGCCATCCATTTACTGCCCACGAACTTTTGAATTTCATCTATCCATCTCCTTTGTTGTCTTCCAGGATTTCTGTTAGCTTCCCTTAGGTACATATGTGTCCTGCCAAGTCCATTTCAGTTGGACTCGGGCAGGACTTTAGTAGTTTTGATAAGAGTGTCCTTTACTTGAGTTTGCTGCCTAATCCATGCGTTTCTCTTCTTATCCAACAGTCCGATTCCTAATATAAATTCGTTCTATTCTTCGCTGTGTAGTTTTCAGCTTCTCCTCCATTCTTTTGGTGAGTGCCCAAGTTTTACTTCCTTGTCATGGTGGGGAGTATACATTGGTTCATTATTTTACATTTCAGAAAAATTGGGATATTGCTCCTCAGTATGAGACTATATTTCCTGAATGGCATCCATCCGAAATTTATTCTTCTCTTGACTTCCAGTCATATATTATTATTATTACAACTAATGACGTGTTCAAGAATTATATCTCTTTCTGTGTCATACTTGTTCATCATTAATTTTGTTTTAACCATATTCATCTTTAGTCCAAATTCCTTACTAGCTGTGCATAACTGATTAAGATTTTCCTCTAATGCTTTGGGATCGTGGCTTATGACCACATTGTCATCTGCAAATCTTAAATGGTTTAGGTACTCTCCGTTCACATTGACTCCTTTCTGCGACCAGTCTAATCTTCTGAAAGCTTCAAGGGCAGCAGTAAACAGCTTCGGAGATATTGTCTCCTTGTCGAACTCCTTTCTCAATTTTAAATTTGCTACTGTCTTTGTCTAGTCTAATAAAGGAGGTAGCGTTCTCATATATTTTCTTCGAAATCATAATGTACGGGATGTCTATGCCTTGTCTTTCCAGTGTCAGAAACATTGCCTTATGCTGTATGGGGTCAAATGCCTTTTCATAATCCACAAATGGCAGGCATAATGGTGTTCTGTATTCATTTGCTTTTTCCATTAGCTGTTATATTACGTGAATGTTGAGTTGAGAATCCTGTCCTAAAGCCAGCTTGCTCTTTCGGTTGATTCTCATCAAGTATTCTTTCTAATCTGTGAGTAAATGATCCTTGTGAACACATTATAGCCTTAGTTGCTAATGCGCCAATAAAAAGCAAACCTTGTGAACAACTTGTAGATGTGGGACAAGAAGCTAATCGGATATGAGAACGCATTGATCATCTTATTGACATTGTAAGAAACATTGAAGTTATCTCTTAGTCCTCCAGAACAATACATTGCATATAGATTTAGTATGTATTTGTGAATATATATTTTTTACTTTAATGTTTATCTTATATGTTGCAGTATAATTTCACGTAGTCGTTAAGTATTAAATTGAATTACTTAAAATTTAAACTTAATGGCTAAATGAAATGATTGAATTTCTGAGAAATAACTTGATTAATTTCTTTGCTGCATAAGAAGAGATGAATAATTTAATCGTTTAAACTGTCTAAATAAAGAGCAATCTATAGCACTGATTGTTTGGTTTTCTAAAATTAAAATTTAATTTACAGGTTGCCCCTTTGTCAGGCCAAGCTCTCCTGCTCATCAGTTATCCGTAAGTATGAAAACTGTTAGCGTTTTTGTTAACTAGAGCATGTTGAGTACCATGCATTTATAATACAGTGATAAACAAATCGCGCTGACAAGTTGCTGGAATACTTTATATTTTTATCGCGGTTCATGGATAACTTTTTTGGTTACATAACCTTGTAACCAAAAAAGCTAAATAACTTTGTAACCAATAAATACAAAAAGAAAATCCATTGACTTTAACGAAAAAGTATTACAAGCGCATTGAGCACGTAAACCGAAAAATATGATATGCTGATACAAATCTAATATAAATCATTTAAAGTAATTATACATCGCCGAGGATCAAAGATAAACCCAATATTAGATTAGGTTTAAAGACACTTTTATGAATATTTAAAAAAACATTTTATGTTTTTGATTTTTATAAAAAATTAAATCAAATATCTTCACTTGAGAGGAATACCACCGCGCTGTAGTTACTGTTATTCTGTTATTGAGTCTGGAGACAGTGAAACTTTCTAATTATATATGGTAAGCCGTGAAATAAAAAAAAATTGAGAAGTACTGATACACGATATCATCCAGAGCGATGATATCACGCAAAGGCAGAATGTTTATTTTATTTAAATTTGCAGAACTTTTATTTTATATGTCAACTCGTTATGCAAGCCTAAAGAAGAATTATTTTTTCACTAATTCTGCATGAAGAGGAAGGTAGGGGCCATTTTTATTAGGAGATTGCGTAGCTATACTCTTAGTCGGGGTTTGTATTTATTCTTCTTGAAAGAACTGACAGAACAATTTCTCATACTGTTAAAGCGCTTCCCATCGTGTCATATGATCATCCTTTATAAAATACGTCTGTAACATATAGAGATATTTCTTTCCTAAAATTATCTCTCTTTCTGTGCGGGTGACTACAAAAATTGCCTTGCTTCGGAGATAAATATTTAGTAAAATGATCGTGTATTTTCACCTTTGTTTTCTATTATTAGCATGTAATCGATATACAATGTATGTGCTGAAAATGTTTTTTTTTTTTTCATTATTTCCAAGAGATATATTATTCAATTATTAAATCTTTACTGCATGTTTCTATTTTTTTATATAAAGACCGTGCAAAAGAAAATCCATAGTAATATGAAGCTGATATGACAACCACGCGGGCTGTCATAACAGCAGTCATACATTTGAACTTTGCAGGGTCTACTGTTGGCGATGTTGTGAAAAAATTGAAGAACGAGGGCAATGCTGCAGTGTAAAAACGTTTGGTAGGCCACAAGAACTGATAGATAGCGTTCGCCTATCCCTGACGAAAGGTGATGAACGGAAACCGGGCAACGTCCTTGGAACACGTTACTTTGGCGTTCAAATGTTCACAGGAATTTCCCCTCAACCTGCGGGTAGTTCAGTGGATATACTCGCCATTCTTACTACAATACGTAGAAAAGGCTTCGGTTGGAATCCCGTCAATGATGTAAAGAATTTATTTTATGGGCTGTTTTCACAACTTGGCTGAGTTAGTCGGTCTCATGCAAGGGTTGCATGGTTTATTCTGCCGGAAGCTTAGGTTTTTTCAGCAAGCAAACAAATCCACCTCAGAATAGACGAAATTACAGACAAAATATACCTATGCTTCATAGCCCTAGTTGCTTAACGCACGCCGATTATCGGAATTTCAGTAAATACACAGCTCAAGCGTGCAGCATGTAATCTTTCGCTGCCTCTACTCTTCCAGGTAGTGACTGGAGGGAGCCCTAGTAGTGTATTTGCGGGATGGGGGGACACTATCAAGGCCACGTTATATCAAGGAACTAGATATATTCTTGCCATGCGTACTCCATATCCAAAAGTTTCATTACTTCATATAGCATGTCCTCCTCCTACCATTTCTTACTGTTGAATACATCATGAATTGTCAAACTAATAGAACAAACTTATTGCGAAAAGATCTAAACCTCCCAAAAACTTCCTCATTCATTTAAAAAATATACGCGCTTTCAGTTCCAATCTCAATGATGTCCGTTTCCACTTACAGTCTGCCATTTTCGCTTCAAAGATGGTACCTGTGCATATGTCTGCTATGATATTCCCTCACAGACACTTAGTAATTTGGAATCTCCTTTTTTCGATCTTCTCTGGCTTAAAATTTCTCTACCACCTTCAGTAAAATTTATCTGTTGCCTCTATCGTTCTCCCAACGCCGCTAATCACTTGGAACTCTTTGACTTCCTCTCTTTGAAACTTGACTTTCTACAGTCCTACTTTCCTAACAGTAAGGTAATTTTCCTTGGTAATTTTCAAGTTCACAACTCCAACTGGCTTCCGTTTTCCAGTCACACAGACCCAATTGGTCGAGATGCTGGGCTTTTGAAATTATAATGACCCCTCACAGATTTTTCATTTTCCTACCAGAATACCAAACAATCCTAACCACGCAGCCAGCACGCTTTATCTATTTCTCACAAACAGTCCTTCTAAGTACATGGTCGAGGTGAGTGGTCCTCTAGGAATCTCGGATCACCACTTAGTGATGGTCTCTTCTCCAATGGAGCCTTTCTCTCATGGCCATTCTTGAGCTTGTGTTCTTTAGCATTACAAGAATGCAAAATGGGATGATTCTTGCTAGATTTATTTTCATTGGTCGGATTACTGTTTCAAATCTTCTGATGTCAATGTTTGCTCAGATCCTGTCAGTGAAATTATTCTTTTAGGAATGGAATCCTTTATTCCACACTCCACCTTAAAATCTTCTCCTTTATCTAAACCTTGGTTTTCCAATAAATGTGCTGAGGCTGTTTAACATATCGTAATTGGCTTGTTTCCAAATCTCCAGACTCATTTTCTGCCTACACAAAAGCATGCAACAATTGTAAAGCAGTTATTAATCAATCTAAACTAGATTTCAAATAGGGTAAGAGTATAAAACTTGCTTCTTATCCAAATGATAGCCTAATATTCTGGTCTCTTGCCAAAGCTGTTGGCCACAACTTTTGCCCATCTTTCTTCCCACCTCCCTCTGTTAAAACCAAATTGTTCTATTGCCACTTCTACCAAAGATAAAGTTGACTTTCTAACATCCTACTTTTCTTTCGACTCGCGTATTAATAATCTTGGTAAAACACCTCCCACCATTCCCAGCACACCCTTCAATACCTCCTGTGGTCTTCCATCAAAAAGATGTCAGAAGATGACAAATCTTGATGCTAAGAAAGCTCCAGGTCCTGTTGGTATTTCTCCACTTGTTCTCAAAACCTGCGCTCCTGAACTTACTCCTGCTCTTTGCCGCCTTTTTTTCACTTTCTTATTCCAAAGGTGTTTTCCCTTCTGCTTGGAAATTTGTTTATATCCAGCCAATTCCAAAAATGGTGACAAATCCCTCCCATCCAGTTATTATTGCACTTCTTCCCATTGCACTTCTACTCTTTCCAAAGTAGTGAAAAAATAAATTAACTCTTAAACTATCTAGAAATCTTTCATCTGAGCAACGATCGCCAGTATGGATTCTTTAGTGTTGATCCACTGGTGATATTCTGGCTTATGTTACCCATCTGTGCACAAATTCAATGGAAAAGTTAAAAAGTTTGGTTAACTCAAGCAGTTTCTCTTGACATTGCAAAAAGGCTTTTGATCGTGTTTGGTATAAAGTTCTTCTAAATACGCTTCCATCGTATGGTTGGTCAATTGTTTTTTAATTTTTTTGTAATCAGGTGGCTCTCTGTCTTCTAACTTCTCCACTAATGCTGGTGTTCCGAAGGTTCAGTTCTTTCTCCCACTCATTTCCTCCTGTATAGTAATGATCTCCTTCCATTGACTGGAAATCCTATCCGTAGTTTTTTAGATGATAGCACATTGCATACTACCTTCCAGTTTGAGAACTCTTGCTCTGCACAGACAGCGTTAACTCCTCGAATATCCACTATTATTTTTCCTTGAAATGGTAATTCTTCATTGGGGTAAAGATAACTTAGTTGATTTCAATCCTTCTAAAAATCAGTCCTGTTTTATATCTCATAAAAGGGATTCTTCTGCCCCTGTGCTTATCTTCGATGACACTCTGATTTCTAGGCAGGATCATATATCTCTAGTGGGGATGAGTACATTACAAATATTGCTTCCTTTGCATCTACAAACTGGGTTTTCTCTTTCGTTCTCGGCGTTACTTTTCTTCCAAACTGCTGTTCATTCTGTACAAATCACAAATCCGCTCTACCATGGAATATTGTTCCCACGTCTGAGGCGGCTTCCCCCAAACCTCCATGAGCACTGCTCTTCTGAATTGGTTTCTATTCTTCCGACTTTCGTTTACTGGCACTACCTCTCGTCTTACGTATTTTTTCTTGCATACTTTCATACTTCTTTTATACTTCTCAATCTCCAGCCCATGTACAGTACTAAGCACTATGGGTGCTAATACCTGTCGTGTTTGGGGTTTAAAAAAAAAAAAACAAAGCCATTCTCACACTGGGTGGAAAAAGTCTAGGTTTGATCCCGTCACTAACGTGGGGAATTTTCATGGCGTTTCACAACTTGGCTGAGTTTGTCGGTCTAAGGCAAGTGAGCAGGATTTCCCCCGGAAACTAGGTATTTTTCTTCCAGCAAAACAGGGAAACCGACCACAGATAATGAGGGTGGTAAAGAATTCCCTAATTATTAACACAAGGGGAGGAGGAGGAGGAGGAGGAGAGAGAGATTCCCACACATTAACCAGGAACATCAAAAATTTTGTTTTAATGGGCTGTGAACCCATACATTTGGTTTTTATATTTCTCCCTCTTATGTATTCTCTGACTTCCTTTTCATCGCATTCTAAGATCAGAGCCAAGTCTTCAAAATTCTTAACTTTCTCGCGCAACACCTGTTTTATTCGTTACGATACAAATGAGTTTATAAAAATTATATAGTTAAAACGTGATTTTTAAAACCATTTAACTGATTTGCTTGTTTCTTTGTTTGTTTGTTTTTAACATTTCAGGAAGCAGCACTATTGTTACAATGCTTGTTTATGATCGACAAAAGCCGTATTCTTTTACAAAGTCAGGAGTCCATAATAAAGAAACTGAGTGGTACGGTGGATGAGGCTATGACGAAACAAGCTCTTAGAAATGAGAGTGACCGCATTCTTAAAAGTGATCTGATTGATATCTATAACAGATTATCCTTACAGCTCAGCATTCAAAAGCATTATATGGACCAACTAGAGACAAGAAATATGGAGTTAGAGAAGCTATTGATGTCTGTTGGTGAAAACCATTTCCTTGCTGAACAACACTCCTTCAACGTTTCTAGTGATATTCCGAACATCAGAATGAACAGTCTTAGTTGTGGCTGCCAAGACTGCATAACTGTGGTACAGTATTATTGTCTTTTACACTTTCTTAATTTTAAGAAAACGTTAACAAATGTAGCTGCATCGCGATTCTCTTTTCATATTTATGGGAGGATTTATTCTTCCGCTGTAATTATTAAGTTGCAGTCCTTCATCATGGTTCGAATGAGGGATATGAAAAATATATAAGCCTTATTTTCAATAGAATAATGCGGAAGTTTTCGAAACCACATGTCAATTCCAATAGAGAAGCTCAGATGTATTCTGTTGTTTAGGTTTAGTACCCAGGTAACGTAAACCATGACTAACTGTATGTCTTTTCTGCGGAAATTCTAAGGCTGGCTTGCCTACTTGCGACGTCAATAAACCTAGGTAGAAGCATTAGTTCTGCTTCAGACTGGCTTTCAAATCAAAGTAACCTTAGCCCTCTTAAAAACTCATTACAATTGATAAAAGAAACAGAAACAGAAACGATAACACTTAAAATCCATTTGTTGGATGATTCAACTTCTTTGAGAAGAGAGTTTGTATTCTCGCTTGCCTCTAATTTCTTAGCTTATTTCTAGCTGCTCGAATTATAAGATTTCTCTTCTCTGTTAATAACATCTGGTAATTAATTTTTTTGCAGTTGAGGAACACTTCTCATCGGGAAAGGCCAAACTTCTCCAGCTATTTGCATGTCTTGGCCAAATTACTTTGTCTCGGACAAGCGTTGCAATATTTTCTTTAAAAAAAAAAAAAAACTTACATTTTTCGAATAGACAAACCTAGACTACTAGAATACATCCATGGAATACACGGCTTACGGATAAAAATACATTTCGAAATTTGCACAGGGGGTCATTATGGGGGGCTTTAGCATCGAACTATGTGTTACGATTGTTGTCTACTGTAATATCTCTGCCTTTTTCTACCTTTCCTTACGTATATGCATCTGATATGCCGCTTTTATCTGTTGAAGTGTTCAAATTAATATTAAAAATTAAGTCCCATTTTTCTTTAGGGAACGGTTCTTGATGAACAACAGGACTTCGATTGCTGTATCGGATATTTGAATCCTAGCTAATGAAGGATCACTTACGAGAAACGGTGAATGAGAAATGAACAGCCTGCATTCCTGTGATCTACATTCGATTCACTGTAAAGTGAAAAGTTACTTCATTAATCAATATAATATCATAAATTTTCTCCTTTTTTTTGGTATTCTGATTTAAGAAGATGCCATCAGAATTAAAGATATTTCTTAGATCAGTATAAATTAAAAGTAGTTGCGTGAATTGATTTATTTTCTTCAAGACGGACCATTTTTATAAATAAAATATCTGACCTCTGTATATTCTTAGAAGATTGTCATGTTCAAGTGAATTTAGTGATAACTTGATGAAAAGAAAAAGCACATTAAGATCAACAAGAACATATTTAAATGAGATATAGAAGAAAAAAAGGTCCAGGAATGATTTTTTTTTTTTTTTTTTTTTTTTCTAAAATGAATGAATTAAGCAATCTTTAAACAACAAATTCTTGGAACAAAATAGTTTTTCCAGCCAGTCTAAATTTGTTGAAACAATAGAAGAAACTATTTTATAGTACTGTCTTTAGCGCTTTTGTCACAGCAGATTGCACTTCTTTAGTATCTTTGAAACAACTACCTTTTCTGAAATTGTTTTACTTTCATCAAAAAGAAAAAACTCGCACGGTTAATGGTTTGTTGAATACGGGTTTCTTCTAACTTTGTTATTACATATTTGTTAAACTATTGTTAATCTAAAATCTACATGTCGTCCAATCCTCTTGATTACATTTCTCCGATATTTTAATTCTCATTATTACATCTAAAGGAAACGAAACACTTTAACGTACTGTCATTTAAACCCTTAAGATCGCCTTAGGTTTAGATTCAAAGTGAACAATGTCTTTGCCTTTTTGGTAATAAATAATAATAAAAAAAAACCCGTCAAATCACATTGTCTTTGTTCCTGTCCGTTCAAGAGGTCAGTCTTTGCCGTTACGTCGGTGATGCCCACTCGGAATAATCAACGTGGACGATGACTAAAGCCTGAGTGTCTAGGCATCGAAAGGCCCTAAAACAGCAGGAAAGACACGGGGCTCAAAATGGGCTCTAAAATCCCAGAAAAAAAAAAAAAAATCCTAAAATCCAATTTATCATTTATTTTAAACCGATCGCTAATACGTGAATATATCATTATACATGTATACATAAAATACTATTGAAGATTTCTTGTTGAACAAATGTAGATAATTGCTATCATTTGTTACACATAAAAACAAACATTTTCTTCAATGCTTTATTACACTAATTTCTTTGTGGTCATAGTTTCTTTTGTGAAAATTCTATCAATAACAAAAAAGCAATGTTATTAGAATACTCTATATTGTGAAAGGAACTTTCATTACCATAAACTATATTGGAAATTTGTAAGTAAAGAATTTCCGGCTGTACGTAACATTTTAAAATATAGACCATGTGTTTTTGTGTTTTTCAAGAGGAAACTGTTTCCTTCCTCCACCCATATTAAAGCTACTTAAATTTTAAGTATGAAGAGCAGAACCATTAGTTCGGAATAATCTGAACAATCTGGAATGAATCAATCAGTTTATTGCCAAGAATGTATACTGTGTTTATCTCTGATAGAGTCAAAAAAATATAAAAAGGTGCGTTAGAAAAACATTACCAGAGAATAATTGCGATATACAATATACACACGTACAGTAATCATAAAGAATAGAATTATATAATAAAATAACCATACGAACAAGCAATGTTTACTCAAAATTATAACTTTGGTTGATAGAAACGAGAACATTAGACTCTTCTGGAAAAAAGAAAAGTTAAGATCTTAAGTTAAGGTTTAATTTACGATCCTTGTGTAATAAGATATTGGCACATTGGATTAGAAGTTTCGGATTTTTAACAAACTGTTTCGATCAATATCTACAATAGTTATATATTTTGGTAACCAAAGGGAGACATGATGGCCAACAGTGCATGGTCAATTTCATAGAGGAACGAGTGTTGCCCTCAGTTTTTAGAGCCTGTTAGGGATCTGCGAACCGATGATGTCCCATAAATCAAAAGAGTCTAATACAAAGTCAAAAAGTTTGCAGAATAAGATTAGATTATTTTTAATTATACATTAATGGAGGACTATATTTAAAACATTCGACCACGAAGGTTCTCTTTTTCACAGCTTAATGTTAGATTTATAAACTGTCCAGCGGAGAAACCAATGTTCTGAATCATCCACAGATTTGAAATTGGAGACTCCAGGCCAAATTTGTGAAGCACAGAGTATATATTGAGTTTTATTAACTTAATGAAATATCTAGGGACATGTGAAATATCCGAATGAACGTGTTTCTAAAAAAAACTGAATTTTGTGTTATTATGTTTGTTTGTTATTTGGTTTTTAGGAGCATTAGCAACTAAGGCCATATTGCTCCGGGAAATGCGGTGGCCATTCCCTGACCTTTCCGCATCCTCCGTATTTGGTGGTTACGGGCTCGAACCCCGGTCTAATCAAGAAGTATGTGCTACGCACTGCTGCTGCTCCTTCCCACCTGGCTACGGAGGCGCCATTTTGTGTTATAGTTTACCCTAAGTTTATGAGGTAACCAAAGGGATGCCCATTATGATCCAGGAAAACATCAACCAGATGGTAGGTGTGTGTTAAGCAACTAAGGCCTTTGTCTATTGTGTTGTAACTGCGCTTATTCAGTCAATTTCCTATTTGCTGAACGACAACGTCGAGTTTCCGGGAGAAAACACCATGCGGCCCTCGACTGAGATCGACCAATTGAAAACTCCAACCAGAAGGGGAACCTACTGTTTTTCTTATATTACTGAACCTACTGTTTCCGATTTTGAAGGGTTGATAACAGGTTAAATTTTTTTAGATACTTTGAGAACTCTTTTGAAGTGTTACAAAGAGACCCTTTAAAACAGACTGACAAAGGCAAGAAATCTGGCGTAAAAAAAAATAAAAAATAAAATAAATATATATATATCATTAAGATTTTATGATAATGTCATAAAAATCTCTACGCACTCTTAGTAAAGTTAAAATTCGGCAAAAAAAACCGAGATTTTTCTTTGCTGTTCACAAGTATTGACAAGGCGAGCAGTTTCAGGTATATTATAATTTTTGTTAAAATATAATGTTAAAAACGTTCTTAAACTTCACTTTAATTAGATGAATTAATGCTAGAATGCTTAATGATTAGTAGAATTATTTCTAAAATGACTAATTCTAGAGATGAGAGTTCATCTGAGTTTTGTAGGGTCTCCTGGGGGATCTGCCAACCGATGATGTCCCACAAATCAGGACAGTAATAGAATTGAGTCTAAAGAGTTTCAGATTAAGACTGAATTATTTTTAATTATGTATTGATGAAAGATATTTTTAAAACATTCGGCCCTGAAGGTTTTCGATTTTACGGGCAGATTGTTAGATTTATAAAAAATCCAGTGGGGAAACCGGTATTCAAGTGCAGTCATATATTTGAAACTTGTGTTGGAGTCTCCAGGTCAAATTGACGGAGAAGTGTAGGATATTTCGTTTTATGAATTTATTGAAATATGTAGTGATGATATTAGCCTCTCTTAGCCGAATGAACAGGTGGCTCTAATAAATTTATTTGCTACGTAGCTGCAATGGTGAGAAAAATTGAATTTTGTATGATGGATAACTCCAAGGTCTTCTGCGAGGTAACGAAAGGGATACCCATATGGCCCAGCCAGACTTCAATGAGAAAGGGGACCCACTTTTAAGTAATTTATAGATGTTCTGATTTTGAAGGGTTGGGTCATAGGTTAAAAAAATTTAGATTCTCTGAGAAATTTTTTAAAGTGTTGCAAAGAAATCTTTGAGAGCAGGCGGACGAAAGCAAGAAGCCCAATGTAGAAAAAAAATTTATCATTTGCGTTAAATTAAAATATTTTTATATGAGTTTAGTGGAATGGTTGAAGGATCACCGAAATGAGTATGGCTGAAACAGTAATCCCCACTTCCTGCCGAAGGCTAGCTAAAATCACTGAAGATATCTTTGTACTCTGAAAAGAGGTGGTCTACAAATTTTTCTTAGGAAAAATTTGGACAGTAGACCACCTGTAATTAAAACTAGAAGGATTTAAGAAGCAAGTTTAGCGATATGAGGCAAACTGCGTCCGTCGCCGAAGTGATATCCACGTAAATACCGTAATATATAATTGTTGTTTGGCATTTAATGCATTCATAAAAGAAGTTTATGGTAAGAAGATTTGTTGTGTATAGGTAGAATGCATCGTTCAGGTATTGTAAGCACTGATGACAAAATAGATATTGGGCGTATGTGATAACACTGCCCTTGATTTTCTTACGCAGTACATAAGAAAATCAAGGGCAGTGTTATCAGTCTCAGCTGCATTTGTGAGAACGCAGCGAATTGATAACCTTTTTAATCAAGTCCTTAGACCTCTGAAGTGAGTTAAACCGACCAATAGGAAAGATGTTATCATTAAAATTTCGCGTGAACGAAATATTGTGGTTAAACCTGCCTAAATACAAGTTTAATACAAACCAAAGTTTTCTTGGATTTTGATATCAGATTTTCTAATGAAGTTTATGCAAGTGAGCAAACCATACCCTGTTTATTTATGAAGCTAAACCACCTGCAACAGCAAGTGATAGTATTTCAAAAGAAAAAGGCTAAAACGTTACGTTGGAGCAAACGTTGTATATTTTTTTTCAAGTGGTGGATATTGCACGAGATTTATCCATGACTCAAACTACGGTGATATCTGCCACTTTCAAAAGAAAAAAAATAGAAATTAAAAATAGAGCAGCGGTATTTAGAAACAACATTTTACTTCCATTGGCGCGACCAAAGTAAGAACGAGAAGCGATGTTACAGAAAGATCGGAAAAACTTTTAGCCATTGAGGATATGAATGAACAACGTATGCCAATTAATACGAGGGTAATTATGGATATATACATATATAGCAAGCATTTCGCTAAAGTGAGAATCTAGTTTGTTATAGCTTACTCGTATATTTACTTCAAGTTGTTAAATAAAAGAGAACATCTCATACCTTTTTGTAGGAAAATTCTTCAACCCAACGCTCACATCCAATTTATCTGGTTAATACATTAGGTAAAAGGCCCAAGTTAAAAACGCGATATAAACCATTAAAATATTGTTAATATAACCCGATTTTCTAAAAACTAATCTTGTATTCAGTTCAAATTATCCACTCACCGCCAAGAAGGAAGAGCAAAGCGTAGCTGATGCACACCAACCCACCCAAAACTAAACCAACCAGCAATAAACAGACTGGAAACCCCATGGACTGGAGTTGTGCAAATGTATCACCAATTCACAAAGGCGGTTCAAAAGGTGACACAAATAACTACAGACCTGTTAGTTAAACTTGTGTTCCGGGGAAAATAATGGAATCACTGGTTAAAGAGCATTGCAGGATCATCTAGACAAGACTGTAGTAAGAGTTAAGACACAGAATGGGTTTGTTAAGGGAGATCTTGTCTGAACAATTTGATTGGATACTGTGATGTGGTCACAAAGGAACTGAATGCCAAAAATAATTTTGATATCATATACTTGGATTTCAAGAAAGCTTTTGATACTGTTGCACATGGAAGACTGCTGTACAAATTGGAGAGGTATGGCATTAAGGGTAAGTTGCTGCTATGGATAAAGGGATGGTTGAGTGGGAGAAGACAAAGAGTGGTAATCAATGGACACTGTTCTTCTTGGACAAATGTTATTAGTGGAGTCCTTCAGGTTCAGCGTTGGGTCCATTGTTGTTTTGTATATTTATCAATGATATCGATGCAGGTATATCAGGATTAATGTCAAAGTTTGCAGATGATACAAAGGTTGGCAAGGTTGTTAACGACAGTAAAGACAGTATGCTACTTCAAATGGATCTAGATAAGTTGGGCGAACGGGCTTAGAAGTGGCAACTGAAGTTTAACATTGACAAATGCAAAGTACTGCATGTGGGTAGCAATAACGCAAGAGAAACGTACCAACCGTGTGGTACTACACTCAGGGAAGTGGAAAGTGAAAAAGAACTGGGGTTGTAATTGTGCAGTCAAATATGAAGTTCGCTGAGCAGTGCAGACAGGCTGCCACGGCAGGTCATGGAGTCTTGTCAAATATATATAATGATTTTGCTATCAGGGACAGGGAGGTGATTATCCCGTTATATAAGGCAATGGTTAGGACACATGTAGAGTACTGTGTACAGGTCTGGAGGCCTCATTTTAGGAAGGATGTAGGGTTGCTAGAACAAGTACAAAGAAGGGCAACAAGATTGGTGAGGGGAACAAAGGGGTGCTCTTACCAAGAAAGGCTTAAGTTCTGCAAATTGCAGCGCCTGGAGAGTAGGCACCTGCGAGATGATGTGATTGAGGTGTACAAGGCCTTGAATGGGATGAGCAAGCTGAATGCTGATGGGATGCTTCCTCTTGCTCAGATTAAGAACCTGAGGGGGGCACAGATTCAAAGGTACGAGATGTTCTCTTTTATTTAACAATTTTATTTATGTAGGAAAGATTGAGATTTATTGCTCTTATATTTTGTAATCTAAAATTACCAAGTTTATATTAATGAGAAAAACGGTTGGCAACTACTGGACATCACGAATTATGTGGGAGAGGGGGAATGACGTACACAGGTAAGAGGATATTCGTGCTTTTTACCCACATAATTATAGTTTTTTATTATATTTTATTTATTATTTTTTTTGTGCCTTTGGGACATATTTTCGTGCGGTACATGGTCATATGCAAGTCAATACGTACAGAGGTTGATCGGCACCGTTTGTCGTTTTCGTGTTCATCGCGGTTCTAGGAATATAACCACGACGAACAGCGAGTACTTACTTTATGTCCGCTGTAGATTGGTTTTTATCAATATTTTAATGATTGTTTTTGATATGGAACAATAGACAAACTTCGAAACAAAATTAGAAGTTTTAAACATTTCATTTTTTAAATTTAAATAAAAATTAAACTTACAGAAATAAAGTCTTGCAAAATAGGCTTAGTATCTTACTGTTATCTTACATTTCGCATTTTTGAAAGTAAGCCGTTCGACGTTGGTCAGAGTCGTCCTCATGTTGGTAGAGTGTGAATATGCCAAATACTTATCAGTTACTGTAAGGGACTTTCACAGTTGACATGTTGAAAGAGCTTATTGTGAAGGCAGAGAAACACTCATGTTTTCCCAACAGAAGATACCATTACCATTGTAACCAGGGTTACATCGACAGAATCCGTAATTGTTTTCGGAGCTACAGTATGCATGTATACTGCATTCGTCGCTACTACTGCATTCACTGATGAGTTCAGATTCTATTTTATCGGCATCGTCTGCCTCTGGTAGATTATCCTCAGGAAAGTAATAATCGTCCACAGAAAGTGTTTTATTCACTTTCGTGTCTTCTGTCTTTTTTAACTGCTGATCTGGAGAAGGTAAAATGTACTTTTGTCCATTACGAGAAAATGCCCTGCTACTCTTTGATTTCGCCTCATGGGTATAAAATAAATTCTTGTCTAGCTTAAGCTGAAGATCTTCATCTGGCTCCTCGGTGTCCTCTTCTGCGGAGGTAGTATCTTCTGTGTCAGATCCCGTGTCCCATTGGGTGCCGGATGCATCTTCATCTTCTTTATTGAATGAGTTATCAAAATCAGAATCATACTTACTTCTCAGTTTTCCTTTGAAATCTAAACTTTGTGATTTCGTTTCTTTAGAACGAGGTAATGAAGAATAATAATCTTCGTATGGCGACGTGTTCTTCTCCTGGACGTTTCTATTGGGGTCATCGTTCCACTCGTCCATTGGCATCGAATAGCCTCTTATATTTCTCTTCTTTCTACCTTGACCTAAATGGAATTCAATGAATGAGTCAGCAGTATTGTTTTACCTAAGTTTATCATTAATACAAAATTTTAGATCAGGCGCTAAGTGGTGTCGAAACTATCTGCGTTGCAGTTGCTACCTTAAAAATTGCAACGTATGTACATATCTTGGCTGTGGAATAAATGTATAAAAATTTACTTTTCTTGAGTCATCAAAATGGCTCCTCCGTAGCCAGGTGGGCAGGAGTAGCACATGCTCCTTGATTAGACCGGGGTTCGTGCCCGTGACCACCAAATACGGAGGATGCGGAAAGGTCAGGGAATGACCACCGCATATCCCCCGAGCAATATGGCCTTAGTTGCTAATGCTCCTAAAAACCAAACAACAACAACAACAACAGAGTCATCAAAAACATTAACGACGGCTACTCCATGTTGATTTCTAGAAGTGAGAAGTATGTTCAAATTTTGACATAATACTCTTTGTCCTTTCGTCGATGTTGTTTATGAAAATCAGAAAATACAGTTGTCCCAGAATCGCTTCTTGGGACACCTTGCTTCTAATGTTAGGCCACTCCGAAAAGTAACGATTAATCATGACTCTCTGCTTCCTGCTCTGTAGGCCACCCTGCGATCAATCTTAGAATATTATCCGTGAACCCAACGTGTTCCAGCTTATACAATAGCCTCTCATCATAGATTTAATTATATGCTTTACTAAAATTCAAATTTGCTTTTGGCATAAAAGCAAATAAATCCTTATTTGCTTTTATGCCAAAACGTTTTTCTGATGAACAATTATATTAATATTAAACTGTGATCACTATACTAAAACTATGCTTATAGATGTATATTGACTCAGGATAATGGAAATCTTGCCAGTGCTATTATGAAGACGAAGAAAATGTTTATTGATATGTGATTTCCAGCGAGAATATTTAAAATTACAAATTTGTATCGTTTAAAACTGGTTATGTGAAGGGTAGATTTTTAAATGATTTTTTAAAACGTTACCTTACCTTTCTCACAATCTAAAAATTGTACAATACAGTGTAGACCCGATATAACGCGGGCGATGGTGTCCAAAATTTTGGACTACGTTATAAGTGAGTCCGCGTTTTATCGAATTTACATATTTGGATTTAAACTTACCGATGTTTCACTGTTAGAAACCACAAACCTAAAGGACTTAACTGAAAATAATGATTGTTACCCGTGAATGAGTGAAAATAGATAAAAAAACAATATAGTAATTACATAAATTTTTTTGGTTGCTAGAAATAAAGATTTCAATCAATTTTTTTGTAATTTTACGGCTAAGAACTAAAATTCACACACAACCAAGCCCACATGTAAAATTTAAAATTACCTGAACTCTGTCATTATCGGTTTAAAAAAAAAAAAAAAAAACAACCTATCGATAAGCACCTGAAGATTAAGGTCGGGGAAATAACAAGACGTGCATTGCCCACATGTAAAATTCAAAAATACTTGCACTCTATCATTATCAGTTTAAAAAAACAAACTGTCGATAAGCACCTAAAGATAAAGATCGAGGAAATAACAAGCCGTGCATTTTGACATTGAAATAACTGTCTGATATGAATACTTGATGAATTCTACATAGTACATGATTACATTGTGGTTTTTTAATAAATGAATCTAGAGTTAACTGCTTCGTTGTCTCCCTTCTTTTTTGCAATTTCAATAACTGATTTCAAATGAGGGATGTGTATTCTATCAAAATACTCTGATTCTAGCCAAAAAGTGAAGTTTTCATGCCTGTTAAAGATTCTGTTACTTTTTTTGGGTGGGGGGGAGAGCAAGTCGTGTGTCATCTTTCTCTTCATCACTGCTGTCACAATGTATGGCTCCAACTTGGGCCTCGAGACGAGCATTTGCTTCAATCGTCTGGTCACTTAAGCATTCATAAGTAGGACAGTCATCATCATTATAGATCCAATCATAAATGTTGTGACTGTCAGACTGCGTAACCAATTCCTGATAAACTGCATTTGCCTTGTCGACGTCCCTTTAGTAAATCCCTCAAACTCTTCCTCTGAGTGAGACTCTTCATTCTCATCGTTTTCTCTTTCCTCTGAGTCAGGTGCAATTGCAAATGCTTCACGCATACCTCGCTCTCAACATTTCTCAATTGTAGATGGCGATACGGTTGACCATGCTTTCTCTGCCAAGTCAAAAACCGTAACTATTGTGAGCTTCAGTCATTCTATTTTGGATACTTCCTCATTAATTATTCGTTTGATTAAATTTTTCCTATAATGAATCTTGAAGGCCGATATAATTCCTTGATCCATAGGTTGGATCTTTGAGGTCATACAAATGTATTTCTAAAAGTGAGGCAAATAGCTCACTTTTCTTTTTCCGTCACGGCTTATGAGGTTTTCTGCAGGAGGATGGGCACGACATTTGTCCAGCAGCAAAAGTGTTTTAGGTTCCATATTCTTCTTATATGAGCACGCATAGATGGCACAAAAAATTTATGAAACCATTCCTCGAAAATCTCTGCTGTCATCCAGGCATCCTTACTGTGGTGATAGGAAAACACTAACGCCTGCATGTTTTGCGTTGGAAACACCTTAGCGCCCTCGATTTTCCTACGCACAGTGGTTTGATTTTGTGTGTGCTGGTTTTATTGACACAAAACAGCAATGTCCCTGCCTTTCTTCACTTTAAAGTCCTGTGCCTTTTGTCCATCTGATTTACAAACTAGTGTTTTATCGGGAAGCATGCGATAGCAAAATCCTGTTTCGTCGCAATTGTAAATTTGTTCTGGAACATAGCCGCCTTCTGGTATGATAACTTTTGTGGTGGATAGTCATCATTGCCTTGGTATCATCACAGTCTTGTTGTCTGCAGATTGAATTTCACCCGAAATTGCATGGCGAATTCCATGCCTATTTTTTCATCGGCTGAGCCAGCCCTTGCTCGCTTTGAGTTCTTTCTCGTACGCTTATACTTCGCGCTTATTGTCTAAGTCTTTCTTCAGTTTTTCAGTTTGACTCCTGGTAATTTCACCAGATATAGGCATTCTGCACGTTCTTGCGTGAACCATGTGAACACGGCCTTATCCAGTGGGCTATCGCTTGCTGTCTTAAGCCGCTTTAGCTGAAGAACTTCACTAGCATCAAAGTCACTTGTTGCTTGCCGCAAGTTAGCTTCCTCTTTTATCCATCCCCTGAGAGTGGATTCCCCACACCTATGTGTTGAGACATCTTCGCTTGCGTCTTTCCCCATTTTAGTAAGTCCAGTGCAGTTAGCTTTTCTTGAACATCATACTTTTCTTTTGAAACCCTCCATGGGCATTATTTTTTTTATTAAAATGGAAAAGAAACCAAAAATTTGAAACATGCTGACGTTATGTAGAGTAAACGTACGTCCAATTTCCAAAGAGCACATGTAAACTTTATTACTATTGCATTTTTTCAGGACAGCTTTGTGTTTATTCCCATCACTGAACTTGCTTTCTAAAGCCGTAGTTCAATCAATAAAGTAAAACAAATAGAAATAAAATAAAATAAAGACAAAAAAGAATAAAGAGAATTATTATTTGACCTTTGTAAATTAGTCGCAAGTGCCTCCAACCTGAGCTGTATTTGTGTAATACAAAGGTAAACGAAGCATTAAGACGACTGAATTAAGACGAAACATTAAGACGATTAGTGGTGACATCATGTTTACAGATAATTCTGCGAATCCATGAGGCCTGTAAAAAATCACCAACTCTAAATGTTCACCGAACTAGTAATAGTGGCATAGTGTTTGGGGGTAAGGCGCCACCGGTGGTCTTCCAAATCTGCACCATCACTACTCTTGTGAAGTATACAAAACTCTGTAAATGCCAGAAGTGTGTGTGGCACAGTATGCATAGTGTTAGGGGAAAGGCGCCTCCAGTGGTTTCCCACATCTGCACCATATAAACTCTGCGGAGACAAACAGTATCACTGTGAAAGCCAGAAAGTGTTATGTGTTGTATATGAAGTATTGTGTTGAGTTCTGTTGGGTGACCTGTTTTTGGCCGAAGGACCCCACGTTGCCCGTACATACCACTAGGAGGTAGCCAGGCTGCCCATAATTCTCCGGCTCCTCCATATGGCCTGAACTTCCTGGAAAGAGACCAGGAAAAAAAAAAAAAAGATATAGAGTACAGGATGTAACGGAGAAAGTAAAGGAAAGGAGTTATAGAGTGACGGAGGATGTAAGGGAAGTCATCCTCCGCAGGTTGGGTGGGATTTCTCCCACCTAAGCGGAAAGTGGAAGAAGAGGGCCCTCGAGAGGGTGAGAAGACAGTCACGAATCAAGAGATACATGGATAAAATAAAACAATTCAAGCGACCTGAGTGTCAAGTCCGGTAGGTAGAAGTGGTTACAATCTAGGTGAAGATGTTCGCAGCCGGGTTGAGACAGTCGAATCTGGACGAATCTCAGGTGGAGATGTTCAGTATTTGAGAAAAGGATGTCGATCAATGTGCATTGGTTCCAGGACGCTGTACCAGTGATCTTCTGGTGAAGAGATCATGGGCGAAGGAAGAGAAAGGGTGGTACTGGTCTTCCTCATTGATCAGAAGATGTTCATTTCCTTGAGGCAAGGCATGCATTTTTGTTATGAACAACGTTCGCATGTCCTCGTAGAGCGGACAAACATAGAATAGGTGATCCTAGTCTTCGTTTTCACCACAAAGACAGCGAGGGTCATCCACGATGTTCATAGAAGCAAGTTTGTGGTTTATGGATCCATGGCCTGTAATCAGGAAAGTGGTGTATAAACCTGAGCTGTACCATGCTGGAGCTTTAGGGTAGATCTGGGCTATATGAGGTAAGAATGTTTTAGTGATGGAGCCTTTGGGGATGGTATTCCATCTGTTTTGCCAGGCGTTAAGAAGATGGACTGCAAAGCGCTTTTTTCCTTCTTTGATGGCGTTTGCTGGGTTTGTAGTGAAATCCAGGATGGTGGTAAGGAGTCCCTTTGCGAGCCGGTAGTGCACGCCTTTGCGAATTACGTGCAGGTCCAGAGGGAGAACTCCTGCCAGGACTTGGAGCGCTGGGTTGCTCACCGTGCAGCAGGCACATGTGATAGAAGGATATTACACTGAATGGAGGTGAGCTTCCTTTGGTAACGGACAATGAGTGCACGACGATCCCAGACACCTGCACAGTATGTTATAGTGGGAATAAATACAGCTTTATAGAGCATTTGCAGTGAGCGGCGATTGAAGCCCCAGTCAGACCTGCTGATCCTCGCTACCATTACGGAATAGTTCCTGACTTTGCGATGAAGGTAGTCTAGATGCGGGTAAAACGTGAGCTTGGGGCCAGGAATTACCCCAAGGTACTTCGTCTCAGTTGCCAGTTTGATGGTTTTACCAGCAATTTTAATCTGCGGCAGCCTGCTTATTTGAAGGGTTCCTCTGAGTAGAATTGAAGTAGTTTTCTCAGGGATATATGGAGTTTATGGAGGCTGGCCCATTCTTGTAGCTTTGTTACGGCTTCATTGGCTGTTGCTTCCAGGGAAGCTCTGGAGTTTCCAGTGACTGTCAGCATCAGGTCGTCTGCGAAGGCTTGGGTGGAAACATCGCGCAGGTCTAGGTTCAGGAACTCGTCCGTGACTACATTCCATAGGAACGGGCCAAGGACAGAGCCCTGGGGGAAGCCTCTGTAGACATTTCTGGAGACTTGTCGATAGGCATTTCTAAATGTAACACTTCTGTTGTGCAGATAGTACTGTATGCAGCTGTAAAGATTAGCTGGAACGCTAGCTTCTCTGAGTCTTCGTAGTATAATTGGCCAGCAGAGCAAGTCAAAGGCCCCGGCGAAATCCATTGATAACAAATATTTGGTTCTAACAAATATTTAGTGGCTGAATCCATTTGGCAGAGTCCATGAGCTGTCGAAGGGAATCTTCTGCTGAACGGCCTGCCCGAAACTGGTTTGGGGAACTGGAGATTTGCGCTGTCGTAGTGTTTTTCCAATTTGGATAAGAGAAGACGTCAAAAAAAAATTGCTTAAAACAGGAAGTAGTGCTATGGGTCTGTATGACCTTGGCTGCTCTGGTGGCTTACTTGGGTTCTTCAAAATAAGGCGTAAATTGGCCTATTTCCAGTCATCCGGGAAAAGTCCTACTTCCAGGCATTGATTGTACAGGCTGAGAAAGAGATTTGATTGCATCTATGCAAGCTTCTTAATTACTTCTGTTTCAATGAAGTCTAATCCTTGACTTTTTTTGTTTTTTGTTTTGCCAGTGGCAAGCTTTAATTCATCTAAGTTGAAAGGCTGTTCTATAGAAGTGGTGCTGTGGGATGCGTTTTCAGCACAGATTTCTTGTTGCTGGTTGGATTGAGAATCTGTGTTTAGCGGGAACAGGGTGTCCAAGATGTTGTTTACTGACTCTTCCCATGTGAGGGTTGTGACGCCCTGCGGGGTGAGTTTAGAGGAGATGATGTCACCCCTCGGGAGCTTGTTCGCAACAATGCGATACACAACTCCCCAGGGGGTGCTGTTTCCAATCGTGGAGACCAGGTGTCCCATGACTGTTTCTTTTTGGCTCTAATTAAGCTAGTGTAGTCATTTCTTAGCCTACGGTAGTTATTGCGCAGGGCATCAACTTCATGAGGGTGCCAGGTACAGCGAGCACGTTAGAATGCTTTCCGTACTGCGTAAACCTGATGGCGGATATGTTCCAGTTGGTTGCACCACCATGGAACAGCACTCGGGAAAGGGTGTTTCTTCTTGATTGTTTTGTCACAGACATTGGTTAAGATTGATGTTATTTTCCTCTGATGCTGGTTGTGGTTGAGGTTGGTGAGATTGGTGTTTCCAGGAATTTGAAAGGAAGCTGGGACCGCTGAGTTAAAGAGGTTCCTGTCTGCTTTGCTAATTGCATAACGGATGATATTGTTTCTCGGCAGAGGTGCTGGTTATATTGAGCGTTGAAGGTTAAAAGTAATCACGCTGTGGTGGGAAGTTGTCCAAGCCTCGCAGACTTTCAAGTCGGCGATCTTAGTGGTAATGGATTTTGTGACTGCTGAGATGTCTATTGTGGACTCACATATGGTGTTACTGAAGGTGGGCATGTTGTTAGGCTTGTTAAAGATTACAAGAGAGGATGTAGCGAGTCCTGGAGTTGCCGGCCGTTGTGGTTGCCCGGGTGTTCTTCCGAGTTGCTGTGCCACATTGCAAAACGACAGTTGACGTCGGCACAGAGAATAATCTTCTCATCTGGGAGGAGGGCTTGGACTGCTTGCAGATACCTGATGGCAGGATCTATGTCCTCGCCTGGGCGACAGTACAATGAGATGACGTGGAGCGATCCCATGGGCCCTATAAGATGGGCACACACCACCCATGGGGTACATGTCAGTGTGTGGATTTTGGCGGCAGTTATGTGCGGGTTCCTAACAAGGATAGCCGCCCAGGGTGTGTCTTCTTCTGACTGCATAATTTGGTACATAAGCGGATATCCCCTGACTTTTCTTGCATTTGTATAGGGCTCTTGGATGAACAGGACGTCTGTATTGTCTTCGTCAGCCTTTATTCATATTTGGTCCACAACAGCACCCGCATCGCTGAGCGTTTAGCTGCATAAATTTCATGATTGTTCAGTTACATGGGGCCATAGTTGATTCTTTGTTGTTGTGTGCTTCTTGCTTTCAGATAAACCGGGTACTTGTTATCCGTTATCGAATGCTTGTAATCCATTTTTGCTAGTTTACAGGTGGCGCAAACCGGTTCCTCAGCTTTGTTAGGGCAGGTGTTAAAGCTATGCCCTTTCTGGGCACAGTGCCTGCACGTGGAATCGACCTGTGTACATGTGTGTATAGTATGGCCGAACCTGCAACAGAGAAAGCACTTTGGGACGGCTATGTGTTCTTTGAACCTATGGCTGGTCCACTCGAGGTACACCCTGTCCTGCTGCTTAATTACTTGCCAGGCTGCTTAATTACTTGCCTTGCTGTGTATAACAAAATTTCCTGGCAAGTTTAATCATTAATATTGATGTGATATGAAATGATTTATGAAATAGGACAATAATTTCGTGCCCTAAAGGTCTATTCAGCAACGTGAAGAATAGAACTTGCAGCATCAGATTAGCATTACGTTTTTCATTCCAAGACCCTGTCTATTATAGTCATGACTTGAAATTCCGCAAATAATGGTTCCTTTATTATAAATCTTGTGCTAAGGTCAACGTATGGCAAGAGAAAAGGCTAGAGACATTAGTGCACAAACAAAACAAAACAATGTTTATTGGTAAACCATAATACTACATAAGACATACATCTGAGATAATAGGTAAAATTTGGTACCTACCTTCATTAATATACAACATTAATGGCACATGTGTCTAACAGGTTAGTGTTCTTCATAACTCGGGCTATATGTACTCAATGATCCAATTCGCCTGTTTTAAGAGTATAAGTGTGTAGGTGTTACCAGTATTGTTATGCTTCTATGGATAACAGTTAACTCATTACGTTAGACTCTAATTGGCAAGTACTATGACTAGTATCATTACATCAGATATCGTTTTACTGAGGAGGGATGCTTATGTACTAAATTAAGAGCACAAACAAGTAGAATTTACCAGTAAATAATGGTCTGGTCCAACTATACTGGTTCTGCATCTGTACCTCTCGGGTTCTACTCAGTTCTACAGGGATTTTCAGTTGCTAGATCTCTGGGGAGGATGCTTCTGATGATACTTATTACAACGAGAACGACTTCCTAGGTATATGGAATAGATTTCTGTCATATACAAGGTGAAAGGTGGGCAGTTGACCAGGATCGGCGATTGTCATGTAGAAAAAGGATTCTCCTCTGTTTTCTGGGCAAGACTCTTGTTAACGAACGCTGTCCGAAGAAAAAGAGCCTGAACAAGAACGAAGAAGAGCGAAGAACGCTGTCCTTTGTCACCCACCTGAATATATAGGTCCCTCCTTCATGCCAATACCATGTCATGTTCTCATTGGCTAGGGAGCTCATTAATGGGGGACTGATTTCCAGGGATTGTTATTCGGGGACAAGAGACATCCAAAACAAAACTTATCGATGAGAAAAACGAATCTCACATCTGGGCGAGGTAAAAGTACCAAATATTTCAGCAGGTGTCCGCTGGGCTCGGAAGCCTGATTTCCTGCATAGGAGCTGTTCAATGTAATCAACTAGCAGCTATGAGATTCATATTTAACCTTGAAGTCTATTTTGGAAATACAGTACATTACTCATTCCTCTCTGAAGAAGGCTTGGTCAACAGCTGACAGAATAACATTAGCCCACTTAACAAGAATCGGATAGTGTTACATTTTCTGTCCTTCACCTAGTAAGCTGAAGAAGACTGATAGTCACGGGATCCAATTACTCACTACAAGTACAGTAGCGGACAAAAGTATGAGGTGACTTGGCTAATTAATAGCCTTTTAAGGTAAGCACGAGGTGAGAATACAGCTATTCTAGAGAGGTCAATGAACCAGTTTGCATTCTGGGAGGATTTTTCTTTGGTCTGGTACTTTGGTCGTACCGCATCTTTGATGCTGGTAAATTCGCTTTCACCTTGAAGACTTTTACAATAGATTTCTTCTGCCACTTGTTCCGGGTGTGAGGTTTTTATTGATGCCGAAAACAAGAATTGCTGGACCTTTCTTTTTGGGGGTCTCAGCTGTGAGTCCAATGGTGGAAATTTTTGGGTTGTCCAGTATTGTTTGGGCTTTGTGTCGCGTTGCAGTCTGAATTATTACTCCGATATTCTTGGTTTTTCTTATTGATTTTATACGGATGTTCTTTAAGTCGCTTGCTAATTTTTGCACAACGGCCGTCTTGACGGCTTCACTCGATTCCATGGGGCTATCTTCTGTTGATTTTAATAAAACCAGATGTTGCTCCTTTAGTAGCGTTTTCTTTATCTGGGTGGGCTTGTGTGCTTTAGTATTCTTTTTTGAAGGATTCCTCAGCGCATCTGCACAAGAGTGGGTGCGTTGTGCATTTCACTTCCACGCTCTTTCTGGTAGGTTTTTCACTTTGGCTTTGAGCCGCTCATTGTTGATCTGAAGGTCAAAAAGGATGCGTTCCATCCGGCTCCATATGTTTATTATATCTTCGCGAGTCGCAGACGTAATTCGGTTGGTCGGCTTGGCCGTGAGAGTTTCAAAGCCGGATCTAAGGGAAAAGACTTCGTCAGTTACGGTTTCTGCATACAGGTGTTCAGATTCACGATTATATTGGTTGGTAAGCTTGGTCGGTATTTGATATGGCTGTCATATCTGTGGAATCGTTATTCTCTAATGGCGTTGTAGGATCTCTGTCCGCTTTGGCTGCGGTTTCCTTATTGCGTTTATTGCAGGCGAGGTCAGGCCAAGTTTCTTCTTGATCCTCCACAGATTCATTTTGTGCAACGTCACTCGGGATCTTGTTAGAGGAACAGTTAATGTTCTTTCCTCATTTTCCTGTTCGCTGTTCGACATGGTGGAGATTCTCAGTTTTGATAGATTAACAAGTACGGATTTACAGGCACATCGGATAAGCGGGCAGATTTCAGTTTATTTCGTTTTTACCAACTGCAAGAAACAAAATGACGTGCACACTTGTCGTTCTTAAGGTTTAGGTAGAGTGTAGAGTGTGTTTAGTGTCAAAGAGCACTAGGGGTTTCCCCCATCTCTGCGTGCTATGCATTGTGGGTGTGAAACAGAACACTGTCAATGCCAGAGGTTTAAAAGTGTATGGATTTTGTACATGGTAGTGTCGTGTACCGTTGTTCCTCTGGTCATTTAGCCGCTGGGCCCCTAATGGGACCCAACGTTGTCCACACTCTGCCTCGTGGAGGCAGACCAGGTACACCACTATTATAGTTATTTACTCTGGCAGGTCCTGCCATCTAATTTCCGGAGATTTCAGTGGCTAGGACCTTAAAAAAAATAATAATAAATAATAATAAATAAAAAAATAATAAATAAATAATAATAATAATAAATAAAATAAATAAATAATAATATTAATAAATAAAAAAATAAAAAAATAAAATAAAAATAAATAAATAAAAAATTAAAAAATAAAATAAAAATAAATAAATAAAATAATAATAGTAATAAATTTAAAAAATAATAATATAAAAAAACCGTTATAGATAGGGGTCAGCCAAAATGAGTACTATTTATGCGAATAGATGTTATTAAGTTTTTGGGTGTAGGGCTCAAGCAATTTAACAATGGTTCAGACACTAGTAATTATAAGTAAGAGAGAGAGAGGGGTGGGGGGAGCCCAGAAGTCACCTCCCCCTCCCGCCCGGGGAGTGGAGGCAAAGGGCCACGCAAGGGAGTGTGGCTAAGAGAGAAAAAAAAAAAAAAAAAAAACACGGCAGGGAAGGGAGGAAAAAAAGTCTCCCCCCCTGCACCCTATTCAGATCGCCCAAGGTTTAGATAAGTGTAAGTGTTTTCAGTGTCTAACGGCACCAGGGGTTTCCCCCATCTCCGCGTTGCTTTTATTGTGGGTGTACCAGTTCACTGGGACAGTGTTGCCAACTCTTAATAATATTTCCCGCTAGCCGCATACTCAAAATCTGCTATTTTTAGCACTTGACCCGCCAAATTTTTAAAATTTTCATTTGTTTTGAGCTTTGAGCGAAATGAAAGACCACGTGATATTGCACGTGCTACAGACCTAAATGAGGCAACGCCGAGAATTACAAAGAATGCGGAGAAAATAAAAACAACTTTCATAGCGGGAACAACTAAAAGTGTAATTAAAATCCATTAGATTAAGACACAAAGAATTGGAAGAGATGGAACGGCTGTCATCTGTTTGGATATAAAATCAAACAAAAAACAAGTTTGCTTACGATAGAAGCAAAAGCATTAGCAATATTTTATTACGACCTTTACGTAATAAAAAAATACGTAATAATCGTAATAAAATACTTACGTATTTTATTACGATTATTTATTGTGTTTGGTAATGTTTTGGTTACAAATGTGTGTTCAATCTTGGGTGGTCGGCACCTAACCCTATTTTTCCCATACGGCCTGTTGTTTATATTGCACGATTTTGCATTGCACGAGAGTTTCTAGGAATACAACTATCGCGCTATACGAGGACTGACTATACTAAGATATTATTACACTGTGGTTATTAGAAATAATTATTACTTATTGCTCTGTGGTTATTAGAAATAATTATTACTTATTGCTCTGTGGTTATTAGAAACGTTGAAAGAGATGTCGGTAATTCGGATCGCATTTCTTGGAAGCCAAACAAATACGACGAAGAAAAATTATCCAATGCCATTCCTTCGCGGTTTCAAAAAAAAGGCGTCATTAGAATTTTTTCCACATTTTTAGATTTGATTCAACAATTTAAAGCTATGACCCAACGATCAGGTCGTTTGACCGCGAGCGTAACTACTTAAAATTGTTGGGGTTCTCCTCAGGGAAATCCAGAATAATATAGAACCGATTCTTCACTTTATAAAAAAAAAAAACTATGAAATATGATATCCCTACTATTTCAATTATGAATTATTTTTAGTGTTAATTAAATAATTGATTGAACAATTAATTTAATATTTCTTAAATTAATATTTCTCAATTTAAATGTTACATTGCCAAAATACATAAAATGCTAAACATGTATACTCTTCCCGCTGAAAAATCCGCTATCCGCTATTTCATATTTTTATCCGCTAAACCTGAAGCAATTCCGCTAAATCTAGCGGGAAAACCGCTAAAATGGCAACACTGCACTGGGAAGGCAAGAGATTTAAAAGTGTATGGATTATGGAAGTGTGGTGTTTTGTACCGTTGTTCCTCTGGCCATTTAGCCGCTGGACCTCTTCTGAGGCCCAACGTTGCCCCACTTACGCCCCGTGGAGGCAGACCAGGTACCCGATAGTCTTTAGTTCACTCTGGCAGGTCCTCCCACCTAATTTCCTGAGATTTCAGTGGCTAGGACCTTAAAAAAAAAATTTACACATATATGTATAGATATATGTGTGATATCTCTCGATTGCGTAGGGTGATGTCGCTTGAATAAGAAAAGACCGAAATATGGGAGTAAGTTAATTTGGATTCATTGAATTTATGTGTGTGTGGGGGGGGGATTCGCTTGTGTAAAGATAGAGAGGGGGGAGAGTGAAGACTGGGGGGTTAAAGGAGGAAGGATAAGGCCAATAGAGTAGGAGGCCTCAATTTGGTGTCAGTAGGGCACGCCCATGCCCTGCCAGAAGGAAGAATGGGGTGGCGTGGAGGGGAGGAAACAATATGACCGTCTCCTCCCCCCTGCCGGGGTGGGGTAGAAAGGGCCGGACAAGGGAACCGGCACAGATCGCCAATATGGAGTGTGTGCAGAGTGGCTAGATCAGCAGGTTCAGAACAGCATCACGACACTGGCCCCACCAGGAGGTGCATCTAGGGACAAGGTCTCTACCGACTTGTTCACAGATCGGTTGAACGCCAGCGTTGGTCATGGGATCAAGGTCTCATCCAGTTTGGTCGTGGTCATGGTCCTTCTATTTCCATTTTGGGTGGTCATTCTTGGTATGTGGTCACTTTCACTGTTTGTTCTGTTACCTGGGCGCCGATGCAGCGTTGTCACTCCTGCATATGGTGATTGTCACATTCTAGGGTAGTTCGTTGGGTAAATTACATGCGCTGTCGGTCCAGTTGACAGGGTGTCCATGTTTGATTGTGATGTTCGTGGGAGCAAAGTCCCGTCCGATGAGTTGTAGTTGTAGTCAGGTCCTGCATCAGGCCTGGGGAGGTTAGGACATTGCCCTTAGCCGGGTAAACAGCTCATGTGCAAAGCACGAGAGGGCCTTGTAGTGCTCCTCCTCATGTAATATAAGGTGCTCCCGTTCCTTCGGGTTAAAGCATATCTTCTGATGTCCTCAAAGAGGGGACAATCGTGCATTAGGTGTGACCATGTTTAGTTTTCTCCGCAGTGGCATAATGGGGAGTCCCTGATGCCGAAAGTTGACAGCTTGGCATTAAAAGAGCCGTGCCCTGTTAGAAGAAAGGTGTAGAGCCCCGGTGAGAACCAGTTTGGCTGTTCGGGATACACTTGAGTAATGTCCGGGATGAACTTCTGGGTTATCTCACCTTTAGTTGAGTCCGCCCATCGAGACTGCCAGGTTTGTTGAAGATATTTGGTTAGTCGTTTCTTTTCTGCGTTGCTGTTGTTGGTCGGGTCTGTGGTGAAGCCAATGAAAGTTACACTGTTCCCTCTTGATAGTTGATATAGCATGCCACAGCGGACAATCTCCAGGTCCAAGGGTAGGAGCCCACAAAGGCCTGCAGTGCGTGTGAGCTGACCATGCAGCAATGAATAAGATGCTGCGCTATATCGTTTCTAGCTCCAAGGTTTAGGTAGTGCATTTTGTGTGAGTTAAATTCAGGTCAAGAAATACAGTTTTATTGTTTTCTCCTGGGCGAAATATTTCAGCTTTTGCTTTCGCTGTGTCTCCCGAGGATTAGAAACAAAAGGCTAGGGGTAGCAGGGAGGAAATCTATAGCAGGAGGAGAACAATACTCGATGCCCTTAGGTAGTCAAAATGACCAACGCTCAGCGATCACCTTGTTGCGACGGCAGGCAGTAATCGAAGCGACGCAATAAGTATAGCGAAAGTTAGAACAAAATTTAAATTTAAATTAAAACACTTAACTCTGGAGTCTTGTATCCAAAAACATCTTATTAGTTTCACAGGACTCTGGACTACTGCTGAAAAATATTGACAGTTTGGCAGATTCCGATAAATCACTGTGAGACAAAATGACAGAGGACAAAAATCACTCTGCTAAAGGCTAGGGGTAGCAAGGAGGAAATCTATAGCAGGAGGAGAACAATTGGATACGCGTTGCCCTTAGGCAGTCAAAATGACCAACGCTCAGCGATCACCTTGTTGCGACAGCAGGCAGTAATCGAAGCGACACAATAAGTATAGCTTATGCATGCGAAAGTTAGAACGAAATTTAAATTTAAATTAAAATACTCAGCTCTGGAGTCTTGTATCCAAAAACATCTTATTAGCTTCTCAGGACTCTGGACTACTGCTGAAGAATATTGACAGTTTGGCAGATTCCGATAAATCACTGTGAGACAAAATTACAGAGGACAAAATCACTCAGCTAACTGGACTGGCCCTCTCAATCATCCAATGTGTGTGTGGCATGGTGTGGGTTCTGTTGTTTTTCTGGCTATTTGGCCACAGAGCCCGAAGGGGCACCCTACTTTGCCCGCCGTCACCACCACCACTAGGAGGTGAGACAGGCTACCCATCATTTTCTGGTTGGTCTCCTCCAGGGTAGTGTGAGCAAGGTGATAATCGAAGAGTGGACGTCAAGGTGGTGGGGAAGATGGAAGGACGAGGTAAGAAGACGTCCTCCAGATCAGAGAGGCAGGGAAGGAATGAAAGGTTGGACAGCCCCTGGGTCGGGAAGCACACCCAAGTCCCCAAGAGAATAAAAGTTTGCAGGGCAGAGAACCCTGCAAAGTGGAGTGCCATTTGGCATCCCATACCCGAAGATGTCAGCGGCACCTGACCCACTTTACGGTATACAGGTGCATGGTCATCCTACAGCTGAGGGTCAGTAGCATCTGACCCGCCCTATGGTTGAACCGGTAAATGCGCTGGAACAAATATCAAATTGACCAAATTTGAAGCACATGAAAAAGAGGGGGTGATAGAATTGTGGTCTTACCGCGTTATAAGCGATTCCGCATTATATCGGCTCAAAAGTACTATAAAATAATCCTAATAAGGATCTTGCAATTTATGCATGGTTTCTACGGGACAGTATGGGCGCCGAAGTTGTTTCCTGCCTCTAAATAAGATTTTAAGCAGTAATTTCTTCTTTTCTGGTTTCGTTTTAGCCAGAAAAATGTTTAGTGAGCTATCACTATGCATTGAGCGTTTATATTAAATTCCGTGAAATTTATTTGGATGAATAGGTGCTCTCTGGCATTTGAAATTAGTAAAGTGTAGGTAATGTACGCAATGATGTTTTAGGTATAAATTGCAATATTCTGAAAATTACTGAGCCATATTAAACATAATTTTCCGTTTGTAATTCGCTTCTAGCCTCATCCTTGCCTGCGTTGATGTTTCCCTCCATGCTAATAATAACGAATATACTATAATAATTAATGATAAACACCATCCAGGAATTAAACTAAATATTTACTATACAATGAAATAATATACAATGAAATATGATGCAAATAAAATAAAACACTGATTAAATTATAGTTAAAATATAGTTAAAAACTATATTTATTTTATAGATATTATTTTTTATAAATTAATTAATTTTAATTAATTAATTAAAAATTAATTTTATTGTTTTTAACTATATTTTAACTATAATTTAATCAGTGTTTTATTTTATTTGCATCATATTTCATTGTATATTATTTCATTGTATAGTAAATTTTTAGTTTAATTCCTGGCTGGTGTTTATCATTAATTATTATAGTATGGAAATTCCCAGCCCCATAGGCCTGTTTCAAGAAATAACGAATATATTATATTCGAGTGATGTTTTCCATTAACAAACTATACTTGCCTGGTTCACGAAGAGCAAATTTCCTTTGGGCAACAAAAATGTTCTTCCTGGTGTGCATCGAACATGACATAATTCCACATTGTTCTTTACGTAGTTCTTTTATTTTGACTGTCCTTCCAGTAGAGCTTACCTTCATGTTGCTTGGCAAATCAATTCCCCGACGGGATTTTTCCATTTTCCAATCAAATGTTATTGATTGTGCAGGGAGCATGATGTAATTCTCTATGTTGAGAGTTAGTTCTTCTCCTTGGTACAGTTGTCCTAGGTCTGTGAAAGAAAAGATTTTTATTAGAAGTATCCCAGATACAAAATATATGTCATTACTAGATGCGAGAATTAAGTCCTCAAAAAAAAACCTAATCATCAGATTATTTAGTTTGTCCAATCTTAACTTAAACATAAATATGTAATGAAAGTTTTTTAGTATTAATTTCATATTCTCTCGTCTTAACTTACCTATGGGAATAATACGAATCGCAAACACAACTTCTCCAAGGAGAGATTCTTTTGAATCATTCTGTTCGAAAATGGATGCTTTAAAAAGGTTATGTACCATATCAGTGTGAGTCAGTGGACTCAGCCTGAGTTCCATTCCCTTACTTCCGATAACGATGTTCCAAGGCTCTTTATCTGCAATGAAGATATCCATCATTTCTCAAAATGATAAATAAAAAATAGAAAAAAACACTATGTATCATATTTTGAAAACGATTCTGTTTATCTGCATTTCTTGATGTTTATGAATTTGGAAATGCCGATTTCGAATATGACTTTGGTTTCTGCATAGAATTAATAGTTTAGTATTCGTACTAGCAATATTAGTGGCAAATTTATTTATTTTTTTAAATTTAATTTTCAGATTTAATCCCGACTTTCCGATTTAATCCCGAAGATCTGAGGATTTACTTAAGTAAATCCTCAGATCTTCTATTGTTAATGTCATTAGTACCAACATGAATAAACCGTATCACCTTTGTTTGCCCTTAAAAGGTGATAGCAGCTTTACAACTTCATTAAATTTTTTCGCTGGGAAACAAATCCTGTCGTTTTACACCGATGAGCCAAAACATTATGACCACTTACCTAATATGGTGTTGGTACTCCACGTGCAGCCGAAACAGTTCGTACCCGGCGAGGCATGGATGCTACAAGATTTCTAAAGGTGTCTTGTGGTATCTGATACCAACAAGTAACCAGCAGATCCTTTAACTCCTGTAAGGCCTGTGGTTGAGATGCCGCAGATCGGAATTGCTGTCCCAACACAAACCACAGACACTCGATGAGATTGATGTCTAGGGAATTTGGAGGCCAGGACAATACCTGGAAGTCTTCCTCATGTTCCGCGAACCAGTCTCAAACAATCCGGGCGTGTGGCATGGCGCATTATCCTGCTGAAACACGCCACCGCCAGAGAGGAAGACCGTTGCCATGAAAGGGTGTACCTGCACGTCAGCAGTGATGTTTAAAAAAAAAAAACAACAAAAAAAAAAAAAAAAAACTATTATTTTAAGGCCATCCAAATAATTAAATTCATCTGCCGTGCACTGCGTATTAGTCTGTAAATGGCGTGTGTTCTCTGTTCGAGTTGCCTATTTGCTGGACGAAAACCTGAGTTGCCGGAGGAAAAACCTTGCTATCTCTGCCTGAGACCGACAAACTCAGCCACGGAGTGTAAAAAGCCCATTAAACTTGCTCGCGTCATCGACGGGATTCGAACCCGGGCCTTTTCCCCCCGGTGTGGGGAGGACAGTGACGGTACCACTGTGCTGCACAGACTGTGATGTTTAGGTAAAAAAAATCAAATTATTTTATTAGGGTCACCCGTAAATGATTACATTTACCCATATATGTATTATGTCTATAAATTGCGTGGGTTCTCTGTTCGATTTGCCTGTTTTGCTGGAGACGAAAACCCCCAGTTTCTGGAGGGAAAAAACTTGCGATCTACGCCTAAGACCGACTAACTCAACCACGGAGTGAAAAAAGCCCATTAAAATTCCTCACGTCATTGACGGGATTCGAACCAGTTCTCCCCATACCGGGTGGAAAAGGTCCGGTTTCGAATCCCGTCAATGACGTGAGGAATTTTAATGGGGTTTTTTCACTCTGTGGCTCCGTTAGTCGGTCTCAGGCGTAGATAGCAAGGTTTTTCTCCTGGCAACTCGGGTTTTCGTCCAGCAAACAGGCAAATCGACCAGAGACCACTGTGCTACCGCACAGACTGATGTTTAGGTGTGTGTGTGTGTATGGGGTGCCTAAGCGAAGCACGGAGTTTCCCCATTAGTCACTTCATGTTTTCTTGTTTATAAGACTTCTTTCTTCTTTCTAACCGGCAACTTAGCAAGTAGGAGCAGAGACACGAGGTATCCGGCCCCCACTCCTGCGACGAGGAGGCGTGCCGGGTTCTACTATCATCTGGCTGAGTGTCCTGAGCGATTCAAGGGCACTCAATTTAGGGGGAAGTAAGGAAGTGTGATAGAAAGAGGGCAAATCCAAGAGTAGAACCGCCCTAAGAAGAAGTAATGAGAGTTTTAGTAAGGACGTCAGAATGCTCTGCACATGGATGACTGGATCAAGGGTATTCCAGAAGAACATGGCCCAAAGCATGACACCGCCACCACTGACTTGTTTTTGTCCCGTGGTGCATCCAGGTGCCATCACTTCCCCAGGTAAACGACGCACACGTACCCGGTCGTCCACATGGTTCAACTGGAAACGTGATTCATCGTACCAGACGACCTTCTTCCATTCACTCATGGTCCAGTTTCGAAGCTCGCCTGCCCATTGTAGGGTCTGCGCGTGTAGCACAGTGGTATCGTCACCGTCCTCCCCACACCGGGTGGAAAAGGCCTGGGTTCGAATACCGTCGATGACGCGAGGAACTTTAATGGGCTTTTTTCACCCCGTGGCTGAGTTAGTCGGTCTCAGGCGTAGATAGCAAGGTTTTTCTCCCCAGTTACTGGGGTTTTTTCGTCCAGCAAAACAGGCAAATCGACCATAGAACACACGCAATTTACAGACACGAATACGGGTTAATGTGTTTAATTATGGGAAACCCTAAAATAATAATTTGATTTTTTTTTTGCCCATTGTAGGTCGGCTGTAGAAAGGTTTGGCTTCGGAACTAATGGGAATAACATCTGATCCAGTGAACGAGGTCAAACAAGAGAAGAAGAGATTGTGGGAACATCTGACATCTGTGTGGCAGGATCGGTGGAATGCCAGCGAACATGGAATAGTTACGAGACAATTTATAACCAAAGTGGACTTTACTGCCACCAAGGAAATAAATCCTTGGTTTGCTCCTTCGATAAATACAACGTACTTATTAACGGGACGTGGCTCCTCAAAGCCAAGTTACATGAACGTGGACTTGAGCCGGACCCTTACTGCACTTGTGGGGGGGAAACTTGGTCTCATGTTTTTTCCGACTGCCCACAGTATCTTCAGGCACGTCTAGAGTTGTTTAGCAGTGTACCGGATCTGACAGAGGATAACGCAAGTCCCTTGGTCGAAAGCAGTAGGAATTTTAATGCTTTACAGACGTTTTCGGTGACTGTTTTAAAAGACGACTAGAAATACGATCCTTTCGCCCTCGAGGAAATTAGATGTAGGATGTACAGATGAATTATTAAAGAAACATATACGAAGATTATTTGATTAGTTTCTCAGCTGCTTGGAAGTCGCAGATCGGATACTTGGATAGAATTCGAATGGAAGGATATACATGGACCCTCAGGGGTTAACAGGATTCTCTAAAGAATGTTGATTGGTTTTGGGGCGTGATACCTGAAATTAAAAACTAAGGAACTAGATGGAAACATAGTTTACAAGCATAACTTCTGAAACTTATGCAGTTATACCTAGTGACCTTGTGTGGTCTTAAGTGACATCTAGATTTGTGACCATATAGATATGAACTACAACATACATACACTTCAAAGCTACACGAACTTAATGAAACGTGTTTTTCACAACGAGAACTTTTGTAAGTGAATATACTCCATTTTCTTACCTATGACTTGTCATTGGAATTCCAAATCATACACGTTAGGATTCTCAGGAAAAAAGAGAAGTCTTCAACAACTAGAAGAGAACCATCCGAAGAAGAGTTTTTTAAGATTTATGCTGGCACAGAACGGAGAAGAATACTGGGACTGACTTCTTTCTTGAATGAAATCAAACTGGACAGTTCAACTTGTGACTTCATTTGAAAATAAGAAAATGTACTGAGAACATTTGGACTGTGGTGAAAAAGACTAAGACCTTAGGAAATCATGTATATATGTTGATATAATTCTTACAATTGTTTTGCCAGAACATCCTCCTAGCCTTGGAGTGGTTAGTCCTGGTGACTCGGGACCAAAATTACATATCTCCTAAGAGCAGGAGTGTAGTTATATACTATGGTCGAGATACTCAGACCATAGTATATAACTACTATTTTTTTTTTTTTTCTGGCTCTTAGGTATGGGCAACCTGGGAGCGGGATTGCAGGCATCCGCCAGTATTGCACTACCTCTGGCGGGTGCGAGATTTTCGGTGGTAATTACACCGGTACAGGATGACTGTTGACTCAGGCCCGGTGCTAGGGATGGGCACCAGGCAGCAGCTGCTCATGTGTTGTCTGCACCCTGATACCATAGTAGCCTGACACAAACAAAACAACACACATACACTTACACTTTTTCAGACCCATTATGCAGAGTTTCTGCACTATAACAGAGTACAAAAGTGGAGATTGGCTAACGCCTAGGAGCCACCATAGTACATAAAATTGTGTGTAAATAAATAAAAAAAAATTGGAAAATGCCCATTGTAGGCACTGTCACCGGTGAACCGTGGTTAGCATGGGCACTCAGAGTGGCCTGCGGCTACGCAGCCCCATTTTCAGCAGGGTTCGATTTACTGTGTGTTGTGACACATTAATCCCGTCACCAGCATTCCTATTACCGGCTAGTTGCGCCACAGAGTCCCTCTTCTGTTGCCACGTACCATCCGGGAGAGTCTTCGCTCACCTCGACCGTCGATGAGCCGTGGTCATCCAACACCTCGCGGCGGTTCGTGGGTTTTCTCTTCTCGGACCACTTTCGGTAGGTACTAACCACGGCTGACCGTGAGCATCCCACAAAGCCGTACCGTTTCGGATATGCTCTGACCCAGTCGTTTGGCCATTGCAATTTGGCCTTTGTCAAAATCGCTTAAGTCCAATGCCTTTTCCATCTGAAGTACAAGAGTGACACTGATTAACGGAGCTCGGTATCAAGTGTTTTTTATACAGTGTTCTGACCCGTGCACGCGCCGTAGTTCGTCTGCAGTTGCTTCGATTTGCATACGACTCGCTGGTCATAATGTTTTGGTTCATCAATGTACCTTTTTACACAATATATTTCGTATTTTACTGACAACAAGGATCATGAACAATAGGTACTTCCTGTGGGGCTAGATGTTTCTGCCATTGACGATGCTCAGGTTACAAGAGCGTAGGCTCTCGCATTATGCTGAGCACTTGAGCGCTTGATGGGTTCCTCATTTCAAATCTTTCAAGGGCATCAGCTGTGTTTTTCGAGCCTCATATAGTCCCATCAGACTGCTAAATTTGCACTTAACTTCCTCAAACTTTTTGCATCAAAAAACACACAGAGATATCTCCTTTGACCGTATCACATCCATGAAGAAAGGACAAAGAAAATAAAATTGTCATATTAGGGTTACCCACGAGCAACCCATCCATCCATGTGTATTATGTGTATAAATTGCATGTGTTCTGTGGCCAGTTTGCTGGAAGAAGAACCCGAGTTTCCGGAAGAAAAAACCTTGCTATCCTCGCCTGAGACAAAATAACTCAGCGAAAAAGTGGGAAAAGCCCAGAAAAGCTCCTCGCGCCATTGACTGGATTCGGACTCGAGCTTTTCTCACCCGGTGCGGGGAGAACAGTCATTATAACCATTGTTCTAACCTCAAGGACAGAGAGGACAAGGAAAATAAGAAAATATGTAAAGCGCTATAAAATCCTGATTCGGAAGAGAACCTTCATTAGATCGGGAATGCTTTAAGCTTTTTGCTTTGCTATTAGAAGAATAAATCATTATTGTATATAGAAGGCATATTGCGGTACACAACACTCGTCACGGCTTCAAGCCAGGGGTTTACATGAAAGGAATAACAGCATAATAAACAAAGATGAGGGGAAAAACCCAGCATTATGAAAAAAACAGCATCAATTACACAACATGATTAAAGCCTGAAGCACACAAATGACAAGTTTACACATGAAAATGTATGTACAACAGCCTGTTAGCAAGTAACGTTATTTCCAGGGAGAAGTCCTTTTATAGTGCAGGACAGTTATTTGCGCATGCTCAGAAAGGTGCACTGGAGCGATAAATCCATGGCAGTGATGGACAGGTCCTCGGGAGCGGGTTCTAATGTCCTGTGACGTAGTCCTGAGAAGGAAGTCGATGGAGTAAGTTCTGCCTATTTTTCTTATCGACTGCGAACTTGTAGAGGTCGCCGTCCAAGGAGTGTATGTACTGCAGCATTTGCACGTGTAAGAACCGATTAGATAACTTTAACCGGTTTGGGGTGCCATGGAGGACTGGATTGGCCCTAAGGCTTGGGACTGGGATCCTCCATCTGCAGTTAGCCCAGAAATCTGGTTTGGAAATAATGTCAACGATCATTTTGACGGCAAAGACGAGTCTTCCCTCGTGAATGATGGCAGGAAGACTAGTGTGAGGCATTATTTAGTCTAATGTTTAGTTTAGTTGAAATTTAGTCTAAATTTAGTTTAAAAATACCACACAAAACTAAGATACACCAGTAAAGCAACACTGCACTATTCCCAGATTATTCGAAGGCAGTACTTATTACACTATTGTTATTTTATGTACTGTTGTAATACATTTACATTATAAAAATCATTTTTATATTATTACTAGCTGTACCCATTGTGAAAATTTCGCAATTGGTAGCAGAGTTTTTATCTAACTATCCTAAAGAAACGTAATCCTTGTTTGATCGTGAGCAGGTAAGCCAGTACGCATCGAATCCTTTCTCATTTCTTATTTATGTAAAATAAAACTATTTTTTCTTTTAAGGTAGACAGCGCTAGTAAAGAAAATTGGCCCATTCTGTAAAATAAAACTATTCGGAATGTTTATATTTTCCCATGTTTCTGCACACTTAGGAAGAAATATATTCAAATTGAGACCAAATAGGTTAGGCCTATCTTACGCAATGGCTACAGCTAGCTGTACCCGTTGCGAAAATTTCGCAATTTCTAGCAGAGTTTTTCTCTAACTGTTCTAAAGAAATGTAGTACCCATGTGGTATCAATATATACGGGTAAATGTATTCAGAATGGGTCTTTCAGAACGATCCTGAATACATTTTCAGAAACACGAAAAGGCATGTTTTTTCTTCTTTTCCTCAAGGTACGTTCAATACGGAGTCAAAGTAGCATGGTGGAGGACACGTCTTCCGCGTTCTGACTGTGATATACTTCTAAATCATTAAATTAAGTACCTTAAATAACCTCAAAACAAACAAACAAAAAAAAAAAAAAACTCGAAGTTGATAATGATAACTATAAAATGATGAGTTCTAAACGTAATAAACGTAACGAATGGCAATGAGCGTATGAGCACGCATGCGCAACGTGGTGACATTTGGCGATAAGTGCAATGGAATCCTAACGATTAGTTCTTTCTTTTAAGGTAGGCAATTTCGAAATTGGTAACAGAGTTTTATTTATTTTTTTTCGGACAAAGGACACGATTGTGCGAACATGCAATTGTTAGTTAAATATTTCAAGTGCAAATTGTTAATCAGAAAAAAAATGCCTTATAAACTTAGACAACTGTGTTTAAAAATGGCCCGACCAAGTCAGAATTAATAGTTACGTCGTCTTGTGGCTCCATCTATGATGTTAATATTAAACTATTCCGTTTGTTGTGCAAAACTGGCCCGATCCGTAAAACTATTCAGAATTTTTAAATTTTTACAACATTGTGCACACCTAGGAAGAAATATCTTCAATTTGAGACCACTTCCAGCCTGATCCGTTATTGTTCGCACTGACTGTGGAAAGAAAACGGCTTCCGTATTAAATATATAGATGATTATAATTTTTTTAGATCTAATAAAAACTACTAATGTTATTTATGCTCCTGCGGAATTACCTATAGTAATACCAAATAGTGTTTATATCTATTCAGTTAGCATTGGCGGCAGAATACTTTTCCACTTCACCTTTCGTTTTTTGTTTTTTTCTATTTGCTCAGAAAAAAAAAAGGATTTCGATAATAATATTTGAGATTTAGACTAAGGCGCATTTAGAGCTAGAGCCTCAAGCTGCGAACAAATTTAGACTATGTATATAAAGTGCTTAGCATCATAATACACAGCCATTTCTGTATAAACAGAAAATTTTTAAGGTGGCATCGTTTTAGGTTATATCTCATATTGTGAATACCTTCACAACGAGTTGCCATGATATTGCACTACTTCGAATAAGTAACGCTTCACCTAAGGAGAAGACTAGTGTTACTTATTCTCAGATAGGTACCACCACCCAGACAGCACTGTTTCAGGGCTATTTATGTATGTATGTGAATATCTACTCGAATATCCACTTGTCCCTATTAGACTTAGAAAAGCAAAAAAGGTAGAGGGAAAGTTATAGTAGGAGTGGAAGAGGAAAAGAAACAGTGTAGAAGAATGAAAGGGACAGTAACTCCTTCAACTCACACCACTCAAAAACTCATAAACTCCTCGAATAGGCAACGCTTCCCCAGTGGAGAAGGTTGTTGTTACCTATTCTTGGAAACTCCGGACATCATCAAGCTCCCCCTAACAGCACTGTTTCAGGGCTAGTTATGTATGTATGTATGTGAATATCTACTCGAATATCCACTTGTCCCTATTAGACTTAGAAAAGCAAAAAAGGTAGAGGGAAAGTTATAGTAGGAGTGGAAGAGGAAAAGAAACAGTGTAGAAGAATGAAAGGGACAGTAACTCCTTCAACTCACACCACTCAAAAACTCATAAACTCCTCGAATAGGCAACGCTTCCCCAGTGGAGAAGGCTGTTGTTACCTATTCTCGGAAACTCCGGACATCATCAAGCTCCCCCTAGCAGCACTGTTTCAGGGCTATTTGGCCCTTCGTCAGTGAGTGGGTAGGTACCCAAGTGATGCAATGATGGCAAAAACAGTTATGAAGTATAACTCCACAATATGAGAGATGCCTGATGGTGTATGATGTATTTAGACTAAGGCGCATTTAGGGCTAGAGCCTCAAGCTGCGAACAAATTTAGACTATGTATATAAAGTGCTTAGCATCATAATACACAGCCATTTCTATATAAACAGAAAATTTTTAAGGTGGCATCGTTTTAGGTTATATCTCATATTGTGAATACCTTCACAACGAGTTGCCATGATATTGCACTACTTCGAATAAGTAACGCTTCACCTAAGGAGAAGACTAGTGTTACTTATTCTCAGATAGGTACCACCACCCAGACAGCACTGTTTCAGGGCTATTTGGCCCTTCGTCTTCATAACTGTTTAATATACTTATTACATACTTCATAACATACTTCATAACTGTTTTTGCCATCATTGCATCACTTGGGTACCTACCCACTCACTGACGAAGGGCCAAATAGCCCTGAAACAGTGCTGTCTGGGTGGTGGTACCTATCTGAGAATAAGTAACACTAGTCTTCTCCTTAGGTGAAGCGTTACTTATTCGAAGTAGTGCAATATCATGGCAACTCGTTGTGAAGGTATTCACAATATGAGATATAACCTAAAACGATGCCACCTTAAAAATTTTCTGTTTATACAGAAATGGCTGTGTATTATGATGCTAAGCACTTTATATACATAGTCTATTTGAGATTTATTAACAGCGTGTAACTTCTGTACAGGATAGAGTATTCATCTTTGATACAAATAAACAACAATATAAAAAATCACAAATTAAAAAGTAGAACCCTCCTGGAGTTAATAAAAACTATATCCGTAAAAGTGTTGATTTCAGTGTCTTTGTGTTTTAGATAAGGAGGATATATCTAATCGGTGAGATCAAACGAATCAAGAATAAGAAATAGTCACCCATTATAATTCCAGCCCACTTTTCTTGGTACGTCTTTTCCATTGACTGTAGTGCAAGTAATGGAGTTTGGTTGACATTCTGGATCCCATTTTTCTCTAATTGTCAATTAATTTACCAACTGGTTCTTTGTAATTTTCACTCTTAATGTTACCAAGGCGAAACAACTGCCAGACATTTCTTTCAGCATCAATTATTTTGTCATACAATCCTTGTAAAGGCAAGATCTGCTTGTGGACCAATAATATAACTTTTCAGTTTTGCATAAGACAGTTTTAAAAACATAGATCATACATGTTTGAAGGGTGACCTTGAAGATCCAGTGTTTTAACAGATTGTTTTACCAGGTCCAGCTTGATATGGGGTGATGGGAGCATGGCATTGTTTCTTGGAATCAAGGGACTGTTTAATACATTGCAAGCGCCATGTTGCAACTCAGTTCTGCAGACCATTCTCTTCTTCTCCTATAGTGCTGATCCACTACCCTGCTGTTTAAAAGATAGAGGAAGTAAGGGAACTTTTTCCTTTCAAACCCAGAAGGAACCCTAGCATTTTGAAGCCCCCACATATGTCCTATTTATACTGGTCATATTTGTTCTCTAACACATGCTTTATATTATGTAGTCTTCTTTAATATGAACAGAGTGCGCAACAGATATCGAGGGCTGTATATTTCCGTTGGGAAGCAACACATCTTTCAAACTTTTACTTGAACTAATTAATAAAAAATGTCATTGTTCTGGATTGTGACTAATTTATTCATAAAGACTAATCGAAACATAGCCCAGGGATTCTTTACAGTATTAACAGAAATTCTTGCTGATTGGGGAAAATATGGCGCTCTACTGCAATCCCAAATATCCTATTCACCAATCATCGAATTCTGGAGACTCTTCTCTGAAAGATGGATTGGAAATTAGAAGGTCTTCATTGTGTGGCACTGGGGTAATAAAGGGTGAGGGCTACAAAAGAGCTTTCCAATCTGCAGTCTGTTTTAAACTTTGATATATCCACCATACAAAAGTAGCTGTTGTCCTAATGGCTTGTGGGCCCTCTCCATAATCACGATATAGAAAAAAATAATAATACACTTAAAACTACTTCGAAACCAACCCTCTAATGTTACCCAACAGACGTAAGGTGCCCAGCAACTTGTCTTGATTACGCTTAGGCATTTCACAATAGATTGCCCTCGTGGGTAGCACAATTGGTAGAATCGTCGTCCTCCCCACACCGGGTGGAAGACCTAAATTCGAGTCCCGTCGATGACGTGGGGAATTTTAATGGGCCTTTTTCAAGGTGGCTGAGTTAGTCGGTCTCAGGCGAGAGTAGCATGGCTTTTTCTCCCGGAAACTCGGGTTTTTCGTCCAGCAAAAAGAAAATCGATATTTTCAGAGAGTATACACGGAGCAATATAGCCTTAATTTCCGATACTGAAAAAAAAAAAAAAAACACTACAACAACAACCACAATAGATTTCACTGCAGAAGTTGATGACACCAACGATGTTTTGCTTCATATGCTTCTGACCTATATGATATCCACAAACACAACAGAAGTATGGAGATAATGTACATCTTCGTTTTGTAGAACTCCAACTACAAAAATGTTGAACTACAAAAAATAAGTAAAATAAAATAAAAACATAAAATGAATAATAAATAAATAAATAAAAGAACTTACGAATAACGACACTGTCGGTTTCATCACACAAAATGCATGTAAGAAACAGTTAAAATATAAAGATAAATATTTTTTCTACGTAGCGTAATTAAAAAAAAATTTTCACTAACAAATAAACTTTCGCATTTGTATGAAGTGTATCCATTTGACTATCGTCATTTGTTCGAATCATTAAACAGATGATTTCAAACCATAGGGAGCCTATCGTATTTTTCGGTATTTATAAATAAATGAATTTTCGGTTTCTACTCCGGGACCGCCACACAATTAGAGGCGTTCATAAGACAAAAGAGAAATCAAGAAACAACGTCGTATTTAGTAGTCATGCGGGCTTGAACCACGTTCACTCAAAGCACCTTTACCCTTGCGCCTTTCATGAACTTACTTGATTATCAAAAATTAGACGTTTTATTTACGAGCATTCTGTTTCGTAAAATTTTCCATTTCAACTATTTTCCTGCTTATCAGATATTATATCTGTACAGATAGACTGAAGTGTATGATTTAATAATATGCTTAGTGAATGTTAACCTCTCCTGGCTCTCGCGAGGGAGTTAACATTGTTTAAGTATTCAGGAGGCCGGAGCATATAGATTGGATTAATTATCCTGTCTTCTTGCATTCCTTTTGAAAATTAATTCGTTTTGAAAATTGCGTCAAATTAGGCCCTGACATGATAATACAAGTAAATGTTACAATAAGTTTGATGTACCTGTGTTCACTGCACATCCATAAGATTCTTAGAAATTTTTTGGCTTAAACTAATAGTGTTAAACACATTTAACTCCACACAAACGATGTAGGAAATTCGCTACTTTTGGTTAGTATTACATTGATAATCTTTAATCACGCATAAAAGACATTATTTTATAACGAAATTAGCCTACATTGTTAGCGAAGCTTTTCTGATATTGGATATGTTTTTTTTTTTTTTTTTTTTTTATAATATAAAGAGGATATATATATATTGGCTTAGTCCTCCATCCGGAAGTCCCAGATATCCTTCCCATTTCTATTTACTGTGATTAGTCTTACCATTGCGTATTTCACTTATAATCGGTTCCTTCTGTCCAAAAACGTTGAAATGCTTCTCCCATACAACACTTTGCTGAGCACTAAGTTCTTCTTTGCCATCTAGTTTTAGAGTGAGCGTAAGTGAGTCGCCAACTTCCCTGTCATAATAACATGTCTGGGATGCTGTTTCGAAATAATCACAGTCAGCTCCAGGTGCGACAATAGCCGTTGCGCTAAAGAGAAATAATCAAATTTGTATATACTGTAAACAATATAATTAGAACACTAATTGAACTACGTACAGCGACTGAAACAAAATGCAGCTTACTCATTTCCCTTTTCTACATATGTAGAGACTGTCGATGCAGTAAAAATTTCCACTTCATGTTCTATCGTTTTATCACTTATTTTCTCTAAATGAGTAATCTTTGAGCTACCTTTAGTGGGTGAATTGTCTTCCTCTTTATCGATGTTAATTTTTTTATGAATAACGGTCGAATGGACCTCGTGAGGATTTTCTTCAGCAGCTTGCATCTCATTTTTGTTTAGAGACGATGAAACCATTTCCATTCCAGCTTGCATCTCAGCTTTCTTTAGAGATGATGAAGCGACTTCCATTCCAGCTTGCATCTGAGCATTTTCAAGAGACGACGAAGCCGCTTCCATTCCAGCTTGCATCTCAGCTTTTTTTAGAGATTCTGACTCTTCTTTCATGTTTTCTTTAGCTCGATTCTCTTCTAGCTCATTCACAATAGCACTGACTAATTTTGGAACCAATTTATTCAAGAGTTCTTCTTCACTTGACTCCTTTATATCTTGTATTGATCCAAATTCAATTTTCACATCAGAGTTCCTTCTGGGACGGACATTTCCTTGCACCTCCTCAACTGTGTCCCATTTGCTATAAAGATTATAACAAATATTTTAAAATAATCAAACATGCCAAACAGGTGGAAAAATTTTTCTCTAATGTTTTAATTAGGCAATGACATGAGGAAATAATTATGACAGCAAGTCAATAAATAGGATGAATTTTAACAATTTACGGATACAGCTACGCCTATCGATCGTATCCTTACCAGTTACAGTAAACTCTTTAAAATCCGACACTGTCGTGGATTGAGGGGTACCAGATTTTAAAATTATTCGGGTTTTAGAGGGGTATGCCTAATGATTGAGCACTAACAACTGAGCTTCTTTACATCTGTAAATATGTACAATGACAAAAACATATTGTGCATGTCGGCCATAACTTTTTTCTGTACGTAGCTGTGAGTAAACCGTTAAAGTATATGCCAGTACCCTGTGTATGGGTAGTGGCGTACACTTTAATATCCGGCCCTACCATTAATATCCTGACTGTTTTGAGTACTTGCGCATCGAAAATTTGGAATGGCCAGCCCAGAGCTCTAACCTCAATCCTATAGAGACCCTCTGGGATGAATTGAATCGTCGGGTATGCGTGAGGATAGCTAAACTTGTCGCTGCCTTTGAAGGCCAAATGTCGGAAAATATCGGAGGACATTTACAAAAAAATGGTAGAGTGTTTCAACGCTCTCCACCAGTTTGTGTTTTTTTTTTTTTTTTTTTGGAGAATATGTTGAAACACCCTCCACCAGTCTCTAGTCTCCCTGGAGGGAGACTAGAGGCTGTCAAAGACCTAAAATTTTCTAAAATAAAGGCTAAAGCTTTCAGCACAGATTATTAGTTTTCCTGTAAATAAAGGTTATTTGTAGATATTCAGGTGTCCTGTTATTAATGGTAGAGCGGTATATATTCGGCGAACTACAAGTACTGTATAACCTCTAAACAAAAGGCTTACTTGGCTTTCTTTTCTACATTCATAAATGTTGTTAGTATTGGGAAACTGTTATTAATTGATTTTTTTTCATCATCAAATTCTCTTAGCTTTCTCTGTTTTGCCTTTCTTTTTTTTATTTTCTCTGAGGGAATAACTGAAGATGGGGGAGAAGTATTAGTGATTGACAAATTGTTTTCGTTAGCAGCAGAAAGCTCATTATTTTTTATGGTTTCGTGGAATTCATAGGGCTTTTTTTCCACATTTCTCTTAAACGATGATGGCACTTTTTCGGCACCGTCCCCACCATCCTTCTTGATATGTTTCATTAGATGACTAACCAGGATGGATGCCCAATTTTTTATAAAATTTTTATCTGTCGTTGTTGGATTTTGCAGTGCGACATAATCAGTTTGGCTTTGCTTTATTGGATTTGTAGTTACAATGCAGACCAACGAAAGAAGTAAGAAGCTTTGCCATGCCTAAAATAAATAAAGAACAAGTTCGCTATTAGTATTTTTGTATTTATTAACAGTATTTACCACAATTAATTGCTATGAAGTTATGAAATTGTAATCCTATTTTTTGTTAAAATTTATTGTACTGCTTAATATTTCTCTAGGAAATGACTTTTCCATCTCGAGTAATGTTCGAACATTCGGAATTAATAGAGGCTTCTGTGGGGAAGGGTGAGAGGAACTAACCTCCAATCGGAATTGATTCCATACCCTTCCCGGGAACGAACATAACATATACTGAAAACTTGCTTGTGATCAGACAGTTTCTTGTCGAGTAACTGACTATTCAGATTGCCGGAATATGGAACAGAAAAATGAAAAAATAAATGATTGATTCCCCTCAACAAGGAATTGTTGAGGAGACTTCCATCCTGCAGTCGGTTTGAAATAGCTGCAGTTTACTTTTTTTTTACTTTGTACGCAAAACAAAAACTTGGTCTATCTGTAAGAATATTGGAACATTGAGAGTAGAAAAAGGATTGAGTCAAAAAAAAAAAAAAAAAAAATTGGATAAATATGCACGTTGTTCCTAATGGGGTAACGAGAAAATAGCAAAACAGTCTTTGAGGAAAAAATATTCGAACATAATGAAAAACACATCCCACAGGGCTGCATTTGTTTTAAGGCAGTATCTACTAATAGTGAACTTACAGAAAATAATATTTCGAACTGCTCATAAAGTAGCTAAAAAAAATCAAGCATTTTATGGCTTTGAAACAGAGATTGAACGCTATGGCATTGAAATGGGTCACATAAACCACATTAGTTAAGAAATGAAAAACGCGATAATTGTTGACATTTCAAAGACCTAAAAATTTTTTTTGATGATCGATGAAAGCACCACGCTAAGTCAAGCGTCAACTTCGATTATTTTATTTCACATTTTTCCTCCAAATAATGAAGTAATAAGAAATCCTATAAATCTAGTTATCGATTTAATTGAACTCAGATATGTCACTGCTAAAACAATTCTCAGTTCTTTGATGGATAATCTCCGATTATTAGGATTTACATGTAATGGTGAAGCTGTAATGCTTGGTGGCTACCTTAGTAAAAAATATGTTTCTATCGATTTTCAATTGGCACTGTGCTTAATCATCACTTAGAATTTTCTGTTGCAGATGGAGTTAAATTTATTGTAGCTTTTAAGAGATTTCAGTCATTTACGGACAAACTTTACAGTATATATCATGCATAAACTAAAAATTCAAGAACACTGAATATTTTATGCAATTCTTCTAGAAGTTGGAAGTTTAAAGGTCAGTTTGAGTTTTGAGTACAAGGTGGGTCGCTTCAAGCTTTTGGTCAGTGTCTGGTATGAGAAAATTATGAAGTTCTAGTCGGGCATATTACAGAGGCACAAGATGATATAGTCATAGAAATTTAAAAAAAAAAAAAAAAAAATGAAAAAAAGAAGTATATGCATTGGGTTTAAGAAAATTACTTGGCCGAATTTCTTTTGGATCTTGCATTGATGTGCGATGCATTGTAAGTATATTATCTAAACTTTCTCTTGAACTGCAATCTCGTGAAATCAATTTATACAAAGCACATCAGAAAATCACATCGGAAAGGCCATCTCTAGAAGTTCGCAGTGGCAGACCTTACTCCATTGACCTCCTTCTCAGACCCACGTCACAGAGTATTAGAACCTGCTCCCGAGGACTTCTCCATCGCCACCACGTATCCATCATTCCAGTATTCTAATCTTTCTGCGTCTGCTGAGATGATTGTCCTGCACTATAAAAGGGTTTCTCCCTAGCTAAAATTTCACTTCCCAACACGCTGTTGTAGATATATTTTCCTATGTAAATTCGTAAATGTTTGTGCTCCAATTTTTAATCATATAGTTGTCTAATTAGTAATTATAATGGTATTTTCTCTTATTCATTATACTATGTTATTCGTTCATGTAAACTCCTGGCGTGTAGCTGTGAAGGGTGTTGTGTGCGGAGACGTGCCTTGTGTATACATATCGGATATGCCAAAGAATCTAAGAAAATCAGGGTTAGTGAGACGGAGCGCGTTCCGGAAGTTGTCAGCTCGTAAAAATAAAAATTTATACTGTATATTCAAAATAAAATAAAACATTTATTTTTTTATTATAAAATAAAAAATATTAATTATTATTAATGCATAAGATGCCAAGAATTGACCTTCTGTGTAGTAAAGAATATGACGAAAAATGGGTTTATAAAATGTTTTATAAAATGTTTATAAAATTTAGTACAGCATGAGCTTCTGAATTTTTTATAGTTTTTTATTCTATGTTGTATCTTTATGAATTTGAAATATTTTGAATAACAGTTATAAATTGATTATTTTACGGATTTATTGACAACATTGATTACCAAATAGTCCACATGTAAATCTTACCTTAAACATAATCTGTTTAGCTTCAGGCTTCCTTTAATCTGCAAAACTACACTTATTTCACTACATTTCAATTTATTCAATTATCATGTTCAAAATATACACAAATATGAGTTTTTGATCTTCAAATGAAATTCAATAATGAACAACAGTTGACAAATGGGTACAACCCAACATAACAATTAAACACACACTAAATGAAACGTTGCTATTTTTGTAATAATACGAATGAAATATTTTGAGCATTGTTAAATTTATGTTTTTGTCGCTTACCACTGTTTGAAGGAGGTACCGTGTTAATTTAATCGATATTGAAAGTCATTGGGAGTTTTCCAACTGCCAAACGTATCGTTTGACACAATGACTATGAAAACTTTTTTACACCTTCGTCATCATAGGACAAAATACCCCCAGGGGCTCACATCTGGTGAATATGGGCTCGACACACCCAGGGTCCTGAGCTGGATATCATCACTCTTTTCTCTCTCTCTCTCTCTCTCAGGGTAACTCGGAAATTTTTTTTGGCTGGTGCAGCATAACCCTCTAGCTTCCTTGCACTATGTGGCTATAATAATAATAATAATAATAATAATAATAATAACTGCCCAGCAGGCCATAAGGAAGATAGACAAGCGGTATACCCCACTCAACCTAAGCAAGGATTCCCCCCACCCAACCAGGAGGCACAAACGAAGCTAGAAAGATGGGCAGAGAAGACACTCCATGGCAGACACTACAATGATCTCTATCAAGAGCACATAAATAAAAATTGCTTCTAATGCATGGCTCACGAGCGGGACGCTTTTCCCCGAGACTGAAGGATTCATGCTCGCCATCCAAGACCAGGTAATCAACACCAGGAACTAAAGAAAATACATCGCCAAAGAGCCCGGAGTGTCCGATGATCCATGTCGACGATGCCACCTGGCCTCAGAAACGATCCAACACATCACCGTGGGATGCAAGGTGATCACCAAGACTGAGTACACTCATAGACACGACCAGGTAGCCAGGATAATACATCAGAAACTAGCAAGGAAATACCAGTTGATCGACGAAAGTGTACCGTACTACAAGTACGAACCCCCAGGTAGTACTAGAGACCTCAATCCACATGCTGTACTGGGACCGCGCCATAATAACGGATAGGACAGTCCCACACAACAGACCGGACATAACATTTGTGGACAAGAAGGAAAAGGCTACCATCTGTTGACGTAGCGGTACCCAACACTGGCAACCTGCAGAAAACCCATGGGGAAAAAATCAGGATGTACACGAACCTAACACAGGAGATCAAAGAGATGTGGCATATGCAACAAGTAACGACCGTCCCGATCATCTTGTTAACCACAGGTATGGTGCCAAAGACCCTATATTACAGCCTAGCAGCAATAGGTCTCCCGGCGAACATCTACAAGCAACTCCAGAAAATAGCAATCCTGAATACCTGTAGCACTATTATTATTATTTTAGGGTTGCCCGAATTGAATACATTAAACCGTATTTGTGTCTGTAAATTGGGTGTGTTCTATGGTCGATTTGCCTGTTTTTCTGGACGAAAAAAACCCCAGTTTCTGTGGAGAAATCTTGCTATCTGCGCCTGAGACCGACTAACTCAGCCACGGAGTGAAAAAAGCCCATTAAAGTTCCTCGCATCCTCGACGAGATTCGAACCGGGGCCTTTTCCACCCGATGTGGAGAGGACGGTGACGATGCCACTGTGCTACCCGCGCAGTGGCACAGTGGCACTGTGCTACCCGCGCAGACGATACCTGTAGCACTAGCGTATCTACCCTTTTTCGGGCCCGGAGGCCCTACTTAATTAATAAAAATTGCAAAACAGGAGACAGCCAAAGACGCCGGGCTCCTAAAGGGCCCGGGCCCGGAGGCATTTCCCTTGCCTGCCTACATGGTAGCTACGCCACTGTCCTGTAGGATAGTCAGAGAGTTCCTCGACCAACAGTAACACCAGACATAACAACAACTACCCTATGTACTGGTAGCAAAACCTGTCACGAGGTGGTACCTCCAATCAGGGGAAAATAATATAAGAGCAATAATAATCATAATAATAATAAAATAATTAAGAGCAAATAAGGAAAGTCAAGCTTAGAATGAAGTAAGAATTGTGTTGTGTGGAAAGGAAAGTAACATGTTTTGGGCTGACAGCTTGTGCGTTTTCCAAAAGTGAAACGCCGCATGAATAAAGGCACATATGTAATAACGTTTTTCTTTTCTTGTTGCAGAACTTTTGCTTTGGTTGCTGTCAGGTGACAGCCCAAAAATCGCTACTCTGCTTGAAAAGCGAACAAATAAAGAAATGCGCATTGTTATGCGACTTTTGCATGAAAAATACTAAAGCGACAGCAATTCACCAACAACTGAGGACTCTGGTTATAACCACTATACCTATACACCCGGACTAGGCTTGTGCTTGAGTTTGAGTCACCTCGATGACGGGATATATGTTTATAGGCTTTTTTTCACAGTGTGGCTGAGTTAGTCGGTCTCCTGACAAGAGTGGCGTGGTTTTTTTTTTCTTGGAAACTCGGGTTTTTCATCCAGCAACCAGAAAATCGACCTCAGAACACACGCAATTTACAGACATTATACACAATATAATATGTTCTTAGTTGGTGATGCTCCAACGACAACAACAATTATCCACAGTTTTTTTTATATAGAATTTAAAATTCTAGGAAGGTTTAGAAAACCAGGTTTAGCGCGACAGTTGATCTTGAGATTGATATGGTAAGAGAGTAGCAGGTTGGTTAGTTGATTGTTGTAGGGTTTCTAGTGCCTTCTATAAATGTCCCTGGCAGTGTCTTTGCCATTTTCCATCATTTTGTGTTAAACTGCTTTTTTTTCTCCTTTTTTTTTTTTTTTTTTTTTGTTGTTTTTAGGATGAAAAATTCGAGTTTTCCTTCTTTTGTAAAAGTGCTTGGACGAAAAATCCTTACGTTTGGCCAAAGAGGGAAATCGAGCCCATGCCTTTTCCACATGTTGTGGGAGAATTGTGTTAAAACTATTTTTGATAGCCGCGGAGATGTTTCTGACAAATTTTAAAAATTAATAGTTTCAGTGCATAGTATTCGAAATGCGCCATCTTTTTACACGGTGCAAATAATACTTTCGAATTTATAAAGACAAGCAGTTTCTGGTTTTGGTGTTCATATTAGTCCATGATTTTTCATTTGGCGTATTCGAATGTGGTTTAATGAATTTTATTAATATATGGTGTGAATTTTTTGTTTTTCCTACTTGGTAACCGTAATATTGACACGTGGCAACTTCTCGTAAGATCGACAAGTGTTTATGGTGGCAAAATGGTCGTGAGCGTGTTTTCAGTGCTATCATCTTTTTATAATGAATACAGAACAAACACTCCTCAGAAACTGAAAATTATAGATGCATATTTGATATATATTCTACTGACAGGCATCGTACAGTTTGTGTACTGTTGTCTAGTTGGAACGTACCCATTTAATTCGTTCCTTTCAGGATTCATATCGTGTGTTGCTTCCTTCGTCCTTGCCGGTAAGTGTTATTTTGTCGAAGGCGAATAGTTTAGTGCGATTTTGTGACTGCGTATGGGAGGGACTCGAGTGTGTTATGTCGCTTGCAATTATTATTATTAGCCATATGGTGCGAGGAAACCTGAGGCTGTTGCTGCACCAGACAAAAAAAAAAAAAAAAAAAAAAATTCTGAGTTACCCTGAGGAGAGAGAGAGAGAGAGAGAGGGGGGGGAGAGCGGGCGTTGGAAGTAGAGGGGAAACATCAAGGAAAAGAAAAATGATGATATCCAGCTCATGACCCTGGGTGTGCCAAGCCCATATGCACCAGATGTGAGCCTCCTAGAGTTAATTGTTAGCTTTCGTGTCACTTCTAGGGGTTTTAACTTATTATTAGCCATATGGTGCAAGGAAGCCAGAGGCTTATGCTGGACCGGGCATTAAAAAAAAAATTCTGAATTACCCAAAGGGAGAGAGAGAAAAGTAGAAGGGAATCACCAAGAAAGAGAAGAATGATGATATCCAGCTCAGGACCCTGGGTCTGCCAAGCCCATACAAGATGTCAGCCCCTGCTCAGAATAATCACCTGAGAGGGCATAAATTCAAATTGAGGAAAGACAGATGTAGGATAGATGTACGGAAGTTTGTCTTTAGCCAGAGGGTAGTTGGTTGGTGGAACAAACTTCTAGAGATTGGCATACATAGGGAATAGGGTGGAGGAGGAGAGTGAAGGGGTTTTAAGGGATTTCTGCATTAGGAATTAAAATGCAACAACTAGTGCTCATTTGCAATATAGCAAAGTCCCATACTTCCGAAAATTCAGAAAGAATAGTTTCGAAGTTCATATATAATGCTTCGATTTCTTAGATTCAGTGTCTTACTTGAGTTGTGCTACTTCTTGCCACGTGAGAAATCTAGTTTAAGGCTTTTGATCCTTTCTTTGGCAGTGTCAGAAGCAAAATTTTTTTTGAAGAAAAATGGGACAAACCCAAACGAGACAAGAATAACTATTAACAGAAAGTTTGTCTTTGCTCCCCCCACCTAAATTTAACAGTACATTTCATCCCACGAGCTCACTCTTAGTTGGACTTATTTTCAAATAGCTGCTGAATATTCAATGGAAACTTAATTAGTGCTACCACCTAACGATGCAAGCGTACACAGTTTACCCTTTCCACAAGTAGTTTACTAGGTTTGACATCACACTTGCTGAAATTAGGTAGATAGGGTTTCCAAAAATGGGAGTGAGCATTGCTTTGTAAGTTTTCTGTTTGATGAATGTCATTGAATCATTCAGTGACACAAACTTGTGTCATTGAATGATTTTGTAGCTTTGTTAAAGAACTGAAAAAGTGAAATGTTTTGTGCAAGATTGGCCTATTACAAATGTAGGAAAGTGTGTAAGAGGTGTTGGAGGGCAATAAAGTTGATATTTAAGCACTTGGGATAATAAATGGAGCTAGAAATGATTTTATCCAAAAGGCTGAAGTCCACTATAGTTTGATGTTTAAAAAGTTGTAAATGAAAATGTGTGCGCCACTCATTATAGGATATAGTAAAATAATTTAATTGAGATTTATAGCAGATAAATCTAAGAAGTTGGATTGATTAAATATTGAAACATTCAGAATAAATATCACAACTTCACATTCAACAAAATGCATAATGAAGATTTGATTAAGAATCAAATTAAAAATGGGGATGGTACTGGATTGAAAAGTGTTTTCATTCAATTTTGTTTATAAGAAAGAAGCCTGCTTGTTATTCCAGGTGGAAATTTCCATTCTATATGTTTACAGAACACAAGTGAACCATGGGGAATCTTTGACAGTAATATGTGACAGTAGTCTGATGTTATGTACTTGAATTTTATTATCATTATTAGCCATATGGTGCAAGGAAGCCTGAGGTTTTTGCTGCACCAGGAAAAAAAAAAAAAAAAAAAATTCTGAGTTGCCCTGAGAGAGAGAGAGAGAGAGCCGGAAAGTATTGTGGATATACAGAGTGGCTAAATTTAATCACTATAAATGTTTTTCAAAGCAAGAATTAAAACTGTATTGATTCCCTTGTAGACTGAATTTTCTTTATAAACTAACAAAAAAGAAAAAAAGATTAAATACTGTGATATATTAATCATAGAAATTCCAAAAACAACTATCTAGACATATTTGTTTAGAAAGTCAGAAATGTGTTCTAGGTGTGAACACCTTTCAGTTGTGACTGATGTTCTGAGTTAACTTAAATAAAAATTGTCAGTAAACAAAACCATTATTATATAACTCTTAACTCTTTTATGAAACATTATTGGTCCATCCTGAACTTTAATTATCACTTCAGTTGATGCCTAGTTCATTATATTAGACACAAATGTTATATTGCAGTGTTATCTTGCTTATCTTCCATTCTTTGCATCAAATTTCTGTTCCATAATGTGCCAACAGTTATGGAACAGAGCCATCAGATATGGAAGTCAGAAAGTCATGATGCACTTCACATATGGAAGTCACAAAAAATTATTGATCTGAACATAAAATGGGATAGTATTTGGTATGAGTTAATCATTATTCAGAAAATAGGTTTTCTGATAGTAGGCTGAACATTCTCCTTTAAATATTATTTGCATTACTCACCATTTTAAAAGTGAATTCTGCTCACTTTGCATGTTATGCATTCTCAAACTATCTGGCTCAAAGAATTTCACTGTTACTTCAAATGCAGTCATGGTGATAAGCATCACTGGAACTAGGTCTTCACCAAACATGAGTTGCCATCTTATCTACAGAGTTAAAATTTTACTCTGAGATCATCATCATCAGCCATTTTCAATCCACTGCAGGATGAAGGCCTCTCCAGCAACTTTCCAGTTCCTTCTGTTTTGAGCACTGGCCATCCATTTACTACCCACAAACTCATGAATTTCATCTATCCATCTCTGCCGTTGTCTTCCAGGTTTTCTTCTAGCTCCTCTTGGGTACCATTCTGTTATTTTCTTAGTCCATCTGTCATCATGTCTTCGAGCTATGTGTCCTGCCCATTTTAGTTCTTTAGTTTTGATAAGAATGTCCTTTACTTGAGTTTGCTGCCTAATCCATGTGTTTCTCTTCTTATCTAACAGTCTCATTCCCAATATAATTTGTTCCATTCTTTGCTGTGTAGTTCTCAGCTTCTCTTCCATTCTTTTGGTGAGTGCCCACGTTTCGCTTCCATAAGTCATGGTTGGAGTATACATTGGTTCATTATTTTACGTTTTAGACAAATTGGGATATTGCTCCTCAGTATGTGAATATATTTCTTGAATGCTATCCATCCAAAACTTATTCTTCTCTTGACTTCCAGCCATTTATCATTATTACAGCTAATAACTTGTCCCAGATAAGTATATGACTCCACCTTTTCAATTACTGCTCCTTCAATCATTATTTCACTTTCTGTGGCATACTTGTTTATCATTACTTTTGTTTTAGCCATATTCATCTTTAGTCCAAAATACTTATTAACTGTGCATAACGGATTAAGATTTTCCTCTAATTCTTTGGGATTGTGGCTTATGACCACAATGCCATCTGCAAATCGTAAATGGTTTAGGTACTCTCCATTCACATTGATTCCTTTCTGCGACCAGTCTAATCTTCTGAAAGCTTCTTCAAGGGCAGCGGTAAACAGCTTCGGAGATATTGCGTCTCCTTGTCGAACTCCTTTCTCGATTTTAAATTTCCTACTGTCTTTGTCTAGTCTGATAAAGGAGGTAGTAGCACTCATATATAGTTTCTTCAAAATCATAATATATGAGGTATATATGGCTTTTCTTTCCAGTGCCCAAAACATTGCCTTATGCTGTATGGAGTCAAATGCCTTTTCATAATCCACAAATGCCAGGCATAATGGTTTTATTTTCATTTGCTTTCTCCATTAGCTGTGATATTACGTGAAGGTGATCCATAGTTGAGAATCCTGTCCTAAAGCCAGCTTGCTCTTTCGATTGATTCTCATCAAGTATTCTTTCTAATCTGTTAGTAATGACCCTTGTGAACAACTTGTAGATGTGGGATAACAAGCTAATTGGTCTATAATTTCCAATTTCTGATTTATCCTTTCTTATGCAGCAAAACTATGATTGCATTATTCCACTGCTTAGGCGTCACACCTTTTCTAATGCACTTTGTGAAGAGCCTTGCCAGTTTTTGTGTTATGTCTCTTCCTTCCAATTTTAACAACTCTACAGTAACTTCATCTTCCCCCGGGGCTTCCACCATATTTTTGAAGATTGGCAGAACGTTAAGAGTAATAACTGCATTTCATCAAATGGGAACTACTTTGAAAAGGACCATGACAATTTGGATGACTAATAAGGATGACAAAAAAAAATTATGATCATTCTTTATTGAACAGCCCTCATAAAATGTTTGCTACTTTATATATATCAGTGGTGTCCAACACCTGTGGACAGCAGGCTTCAGCTGGCCCTCAGAGTTTTACTACAACCCTTGGAGCATTCTAAGAAATATTTTATCTTTCTCCAGGTTTCACTGCTGTGTGCATAGCAGTAAAGGTTGCTGAAAAATGCATAATGAGTGCTACAAAGCTGGTCTTACAGATTGCGACCAATTAAAACCCCTAATGACCTGCAACATTTAGCATTTTATCTGTTTTGGCTTCTAGTCCAAAATGGTTGGACACTCTTGTTGTAGGTTTATTTTTTTTTTTTTTTATTCATACAGAAATGGATGTTGTGGTGCACCAAGCATGAAAGCAGTTATGCTGCTGTGTGGCAACGAGTTGAACCAGCCTCCAAAAAAGCATACAGTACAGATGCTAGCAACGTTCTGTACGACTAGCAGTATGTTGGTACAGTATACAGGTCTTGTGTTAGGGGTAAAGCATTAGATTGCTTTTTTTTGGGTATGGTCTTTGACAAAATTCTGCAGTGTTCAAAGAAAAGTCAGTGTTGCATTTTGACAAAAAACGAATATGGGAACAATCAAGAGACAGTGCATGCACTGTGTTTTTTCTTGTTTGACCAAAGCCACATGTATTTATTTTACCCTGACAAGAAATAGGGAACTGTACTTGAAAACCTAGTGATGAAGTGTGGAAATGAAGAAAATTTTCTCCAAGACGTTTGCTTATGAATGTCATGTGTAGCTGTCAAGATTTACTGATGAACAAATGGCCCATTTCATTGGCTGAATGAACCTTTAATTCATTCATTCATTTCTTGCTGGGAGGCCTTGTATAGTGATAATGTGGACTGGTCTCATCTTTTAATAAAGATGATGGAAAGGTTACTGTTGATCATGGGTGTTATCACATTATTGTGATCAGCTTCATTGATGGATTGATATAATTTTATCACTACAAGGATCTGAGTTTTAAAAGGTACTGGTTTTAGTAGGACAGCACAGTATTTAATAGAATAAGACTAACTCATTATTTTTTGTAGCAAAATGTCTGGAACAATCTTATTTTAAGAGGAACTGGCTATCTGTATTTATTTTGCCCATCAGATTCCTCCTTGTTGGGGGATTGTCAAAGAGGAAGTTTTTTGGTGATTTCATACCAAGAAGTATGCAACATCCTATATATTACATAACATATTCTGCCGACCGGGCTAGCCTGGTGGGTAAAGTGCCTGCCTGGCAACCCAAAGGTCGCGGGTTTGAATCCCACCTCGGGCTTGGATCAAAGTACTGCAAAAAACCTTGGGAGGTGCACTATGGCCACAGAAGCCAATGTGCCAACAACTACCAAAAAAATAACATATTCTACCTAGCATAATGACAGAAGCCATTTGAAAGATGTTTTCAAACTTTGGGGTGAAGCAGGGCCTATTTAGGCCTAGGCAAACTAGACATTTGCCTAGGGTCTGTACTTTGTGGGGGCCTGTAAATGGCATTGGACACAGCCAAAATTGGTGATATCCAGTTGTGTAACGATGAGCATGAGTGCTTGTGTTCCTTATAAAATATTACAAGTAAAATATACTTTCAAATTGTAATGTCACTTCTAGTTAAAATCTCGTGTTGCCCATATGTTCAGATTTGTATATATTTCCTTAGAAATATATTCAGATTTATTTGTTTTATAATTTTTATATTGATTGTGTAATCTTAATTTTCCGAGGGCCCCTATGCCATATTTTTTTTACTGTTAAAGTAGGATGTTTCATAATAAACATTTTTATAGGGGCACCAAAAAAAAAACTTTTGCCTGCACATCAAGTTAGGTTCTGGGGTGAAGACTAAAACAGTACCTTGAACACATCCTTCAAGAAAGTGTACTGTAATCATAATATAAAGTTAAAATTATTTCAGCTGTTTTTTTTTCTGGGCTCTACCTAGTGGTGCGCTGGTAAATTTTTAACAAACTGGCTTTGCTTAAAAAAAAACAAAAAAAAACAGGGATACGTGTGTGTGTATATATATTTATTGTAAGTTTTATTGATTTACATCAGTTTGGAATACGAAAATTTCAAACAATAATAAAGTATTTGTTTTTTTTTATTGTAATTTCTGTGTAGCCAATTGATTCTCACAAACTATTTTCATTGACTTTTGCTGAGCTCTTGTATCTGTAGCTAATCTATGGAATACAAACTTCCATCGTTGCGATTCAACAATGATTTGACAAATGGAGTTGCATCCCAATCCAATAACTCTTTTCCCAATAAATTTATCATCATTAAATCCAATATGTGATCTATTGTTAAACTATTTCTCACCCTCTTACAAATTGTTCTTTAAACTGAAACCCCTTTCAGCTTCAGCACTACTGATTGCAATATTGCTATCTTTTTAGCTTCTTGAATACTTGCAATGATTGAAAGTTTATTTATTTTTATATTTCTACATTGTCTATGAAATCCCAAAAATCGTTCAAATCAATTTCATATTTTAAAATTTCACTTAAATGGTACAAGTTTTTTCACCAGCTATCCATTGTGAAGTTAGTTCTTCATAAGGCCAAGTCAAAGGTTCTAATAAATCAAAATAATTTTAAATGCTTTCATTGTTATTTTTGTCTGATTAAAGACGTAAATTCATGTGTTGAATTATATTTTAAAAAATAATTGTGCCCAGCTGGATTTTCTGCCCATTTATAAAATATTTACTGTATGTAGGCATATGGTGTTATATACTACTTTTGAAGTCTGCAGCCTGTTAGGTTAGCAAAAGAATTTACAGTAGATTTATGCACTTTCTTTTTACATCAGGACCAGCTTTGTGTGTGACATATGCTCTGCACATGAGCAGACACTCGGAGGAATGACAGAGGTAACTAGTTTTTTGATTAAGGAAAAAAAAGCCAATTAAGTCACAATTAGCAGATTGGAAAATTATAGATCCTTTCATTTTTTTTTATAGCTATTGGCTATGACAAGAATGACGCATTTAAAAGTATTCACTTTATGAGCCATTTATTCATAACATGATCATCAGTTTATTTGAAGACAGTATCATTATTAATATACTGCTTTTCTGTTTGTTGTGTTGTTGCATAATGTGTTGGAAACAGCTAAAAGGAAGACTTTAAATATAACTTCCACAAGACAAATGTAAACTGGTTGCATACTACAAAAATTATAATGATAGTTGGTTTCCAGATCATCATGAATTGCTGAACTAGCAGGAATGATAGTTTAAGGCATGCAAGTGTTTTATAAAGTAACAAACTGTGTAAATATTTTTTTCTGGTGACCAAATGCAGACAGTATAAGAGACTGTTCTATGACTCTAATCCTGTCAAAAAAAAATATCATTGAATAAAGCACTCATTGGTCAGAGGCTAAACAGTACAGTGGTATTTTAGCATCTGGCCAGAATAAGATTTACTTGATGACATGTATGTGAGGATTAAAGTTAGATCGAGGATTAGAGTGAACAGAATATATAGAACTTCATTATTGTGTATAAGCTAGTCTGTAACAAAGTCACAACGAAAGTTAGCAGTTAGGCAAGTGAAGGCAGATTACGAGAAATCATTTGCAAAGGATGCAAAAAAAAAAAAAAAAAAAAAAAACCCTGAAGACTTTACTTATATAAACTCTAGAAGGAAGGGGAAGAATTAGACTGGTCCACTTGATATTGATGGTTTGACTACTGTTGAGGTTCATGCTCAGATAGTTGACCAACTGAATTAGTATTTTGCATCTACATTCACCCATGAGAAAGTCTGTAGGAAAGTGGAGGACAGAAACTTATTGAACTCTAACGGAACTAAATGATTTTGTAGTAACAGAGCAAAGTAGAGGAGAAATTGTTGAAGTTAAACATAACACAGGCACCTGGGGTTGATGGGATCTATTCAATTATATTAAAGGAGGTGGCAAAGGAAGTAAGCAAACTCTTAGCCATAATTATGAGAGCATTCTTGGACTCGGGGGAGATTCCCAGAGACTGGAGATGTGCAAATGTATCCCCAATTCACAAAGGGGAACATGAGTAATTATAGGCCTGGTAGTTCAACTTCTGTTCCGGGGAAAATAATGAAGTCACTAGTTAAAGAAGCATTGTAGAAATCATCCTGAGAAGACTGCAGTAATAATTTAGACCTAGCATGGATTTGTTAAGGGGCAGTCTTGTCAGACCAATTTAATTGGATACTATAATGTGGAAACAATACTGGATTTAAAAAAATAATTTTGATATCATATACTTGGATTTCTTGAAAGCTTTTGATACTGTTGCACAAGGAAGACTACTGTACAAATTGGAGAAGTATGGCATTAGCATTAGTAGAGGCACACGATGCAAGAAAGCAAGCTTATGCAGCAAAAAAAGCTCCAATTTCCCCCTCCATTCGTTCCAAATATCTGTTCAACTCAGCCTTAAATTTATTTAGGCTATAAACTTCTACAACAAAAGACGGAAGTCTGTTCCACCAATCAACTACTCGCTGGCTAAAGGGAAACTTCTGCATGTCTATTCTACAACTGTCTTTCCTCAGTTTGAATCTATGCCTCCTCAGGTTCTTAGTCTGAGCAAGCGGAAGCATTTCATCAGCATTGAGCCTGCTCAAACCATTCAAGGCGTTATACACCTCAATCAGATCACCTTGCAGGTGCCTAGTCTCCAGCTGCTGCAGTTTGCAGAACTTAATCCTTTCTTGGTAAGAGCACCTCTTTATTCCCTTCACCAGTCTTGTTGCCCTTCTCTGTATTCGTTCTAGCAACTCTACATCCTTCTTAAAATGAGGCCTCCAAACCTGTATACAGTACTCAAGGTGTGGCCTGTCCATTGCCTTATACAAGGGGATAATCACCTCCCTATCCCTGCTAGAAAAATAATTCCTGTATATTATTGACAAGACACCATGAGCTACTCTTGCAGACTGTCTGCACTGCTTAGAAAACTTCATATCTGCCTTCACAATTACCCCCAGGTCCTTTTTATTCTCTACCACTGTCAGTGTAGTACCACACAGTTGATATGTTACTCTGGGGTTACTGCTTCCCATATGTAGTACTTTACATTTGTCAATGTTAAACTTCATTTGCCACCTCTCAGCCCATCTGCTCAACTTTTCTAGATCCTGTTGCAGCAGCATACTGTCATTAATGTCATTAACAACTGTGCCAACCTTCGTATCATCTGCAAACTTGGACATTAAGCCTGATATACCATAATCAGTATCATTTATAAATACAGAAAACAACAATGGATCCAACACTGAACCCTGAGGGACTCCACTAATAACATTAGTCCATTGATTACCACTCTGTCTTCTCCCACTCAACCATCCCTTTATTCCCAGCAGCAATTTGCCTCCAATGCTGCAATGCTCCAATTTGTGCAGCAGTCTTCCATGTGCAACAGTATCAAAAGCCTTTCTAAGATCCAAATATATGATTTCAAAGTTATTACCTGCATCCAGTTGCTGTGTGACCACATAATAGTATCCAATCAAATTGGTCAGACAAGGCTTTTTATCAAACCCATGCTGTGTCAGAGGTATAACTAAAGTCTTGTCTAGATGATCCTGCAGTGCTTCTTTAACCAGTGCCTCCATTAATTTCCCTGGAACAGAAGTTAAAACTAACAGGTCTATAATTACTTGTCGCCCTTTGATCCCCCTTTGTGAATTGGTGTCACATTTGCACATCTCCAGTCCATGGGTATCTCCCCTGAGTCCAAGGAAGCTCTCATAGTTAAAGCTTACTTCCTTTGTTGCCTCATTTAATATAACTGGATAGATAACATCTGCCCCAGGTGTCTTTCTTATGTTTATCTTCAACAATTTCTCCTCCACTTTCCTCTCAGTTATTACAAAATCATCTAGCTCACTGCCAGAGTTTAGTTCACCTTTGGCATTCCCCTCCCTGAATAACGCCTCATGTGTTATTGGATATCCATGAATAATGCCTCATGTGTTACTGGATATCCATGGTTCAACTGCTCAACAGTTGAACCATGGATATCCAGTAGACCAATCTGATTCTTTCCCATTAAGGGCAAGTTGCTACAATGGATAAAAGGATGGTTGAGTGGGAGAACTCAGTGGTAATCAATTGACACTGCTCTTCGTGGACTAATGTTACTAGTGGAGTCCCCCCCTCAGGGTTTGGTGTTGGGCCCATTGTTATTTTGTGTGTTTATCAGTGATATTGATGAAGGTATATCAGGCTTAATCTCCAAGTTTTTTCAGATGATACATAGGTTGACAGGATTGTTAATGGCAGTAATGACAGTATGCTACTGAAACAGGATCTAGAAGTTGGACAGATGGGCTGAAAAGTGGAAACTGAAGTTTAACATTGACAAATGCAAAGTATTGCATATGGGTAGCAGTTACCCCAGAGAAACATAAGAACTGTGTGGTACTACTACACTCAGGGTCGTAGATGATGAAAAGTATCTGGGGGTAATTCTGTCATATATGAAGTTTTCTGAGCAGTGCAGACAGGCTGCCAGAGCAGGTCATGGGGATCTTGTCAATAATATACAGGAATTTTGCTAGTAGGGATAAGGAGGTGATTATCCCTTTGTATAAGGCAGTGGTCAGGTCACACCTTGAGTACTGCATACAGGTCTGGAGGCTTCATTTTAGGAAGGATGTAGAGTTCCTAGAATGAGTACAGAGAAGGGTAACAAGATTGGTGAGGAGGGGTGCTCTTACCAAGGAAGGCTTAAGTTCTCTAAATTGTAACATCTGGTGACTGGGCACCTGTGAGGTGATCTTAGTTAGGTGTATAAGGCCTTGAATGGTTTGAGCAGGCTCAATGCTGAAGGGATTCTTCCTTTTGCTTAGATTACAAACCTGTAGGGGCATAAATTCAAATTGAGGAAAGACAGTTGTAGAATGGATGTGCAGAAACTTGCCTTTGGCCAGTGGGTAGTTGATTGCTGGAACAAACTTCCATCTGTTGTTATGGAAGTTGATAGCTTAAATAAATTCAAGGAAGAACTGGACTAAATTTTGGAGCAAATGGGTGGGTGAAGTGATTTTTTTTTTTTTTCTTTCTGGCTGATGCTGTATAAGTTTGCTTTCTTTCGTTATATGCCTCGGTTAAGGAGAATTTTTTTTTTTCAGCCTGGTCTGTGCTTGTTGAGAGGAGAGACTGTGTTTCTATAGGATTGGGGTACACTTAAACAGAAAAGGTTCAAGAATATTTGCTGATGCTTTCGAGGCAGTGATAGGTGGGTCGGAAAACTGCTAGCTTGGGGGGGGATACACAGACTAAAAGGGCTGCAGGCATAGGCAAAAGTGATTCTTCACTGCTTTTATTAGAATGAGCAGCAGCACGGAAAGCAAGGCAATGGAGATTTTCAGGACTGTTGCGAGTCATAGTAGAACAAATGGGCTGTGTTAGGGTAACTAAGAGTAGAAATGGGTGCATGTATACTCGCATGTACGCCAATGCTTGGAGTATAGTTAATAAATTTGATGAGCTTCAAGTGCTAGTCAAGACATCAAAGGCAGATATTGTTTGTATATCAGAGATGTGGTATCACAGATATAAGCAGTGCAAAATTGGAATTTGGGGAGTACAATGTGTACAGATAGCATGGACAGGAAGGGAGGAGGGGTTATGCTGTTAGTTAAGAAACACAAAATCTAAGGAAGTGCATCCATTTGATGTTGGTGGACAATGGAATGTTGAGTCTGTTTGGTGTGACATACACTGGGAAAGGAAAAATGAGTAGGATTGTGTTATAGGCCCAATGAATCTGATGAGTATAATGAGCAGTTGTACAGAGAAATAGTGGGCCAGTAAATCAGAACATCTTATAATGGGGGATTTTAACTTTCCAGATATTGACTAGAACTTGTGGGTTGGTCACTCGGATACTAGCATGACTTTTTTGGATTTATTGGATGACTGTTTTCTACAGCAGCAGCATATTTGAGAGGCAACCAGAGGGAGTAATACACTTGATCTGATTATCAGCAGTGATTATTCATTCATTAAGAATTTGCCTTGTGCATTTCATCTTCTAATATAATTAAGAATTTGCAGATAAAAGAACCACTGGGTGACAGTGATCACAATGTACTGATATGGGAATTACTTAAAGATATAACTACCATCAAGGCTAAAGGGAAGGGCTTTTGCTTTTGTAAAGGGGTCTCAGACAGTTTTTAATTTCTGTACAGTGGGATCAACTGATGATGTTACCAACGTTGAATTCTAAATGGGAAGCCTTCAGGGACTTAATCTTGGAGGCTACTAGGCTTTTCATTCCAGCTAAGAAATACTCTTCAGTGTTCGGGCCTAAATGAATGTCAGATGAATTAATGAGGCTAGTGGCAGAGAAAAAAAATGTATGGGATGCATATAAATTATCAGGGACACAGAAGCCTATGGCAGATATAAGCTTGTCTGTAATCACAAAGGAGGTTAGGCAGGCGAAGTCAGATTATGAGAAATCTTTGGCAAAGGATGCAAAGAAAAACAGCAAAGAGTTCTTTACTTATGTAAACTCTAGAAGGAAAGGGATGAATCAGATCAGGCCTCTTAACATAGATGGGTTAACTATTGACGATCATGCTCAGGTAGCTGATAAACTGAGTATTTTGCCTCTATATTCACACATGAGGAGTTATTCAATGAGGGGAATGCCAGAAGTTTATCAAACTCTAACAGGGAGCTAAGTGATTTTGTAATAACAGAGCAAAGTGGAGGAGAAATTGTTGAAGTTAAACATAAGGAAGACACCTGGGGTGAGCGGGATCTATCCAGTTATATTAAAGGAGGCAGTAAAGGAAGTAAGTAAACCCTTATCCATAATGGAGAGCTTCCTTGTACTCTGGGGAAGTCCCCATGGACTGGAGGTGTGCAAATATATCACCAATTCACAAAGAAGGTTCAAAAGGTGACACAAGTAACTATAGACCTGTTAGGTTAACTTGTTTTGGGGAAAATAATGGAGTTACTGGTTAAAGAAGCATTGCAGGATCATCTAGACAAGACTGCAGTGATAGTTAAGACACAACATGGGTTTATTAAAGGGAGAGCTATGGGTTTGTTAAAGGGAGACCAAAAAATGGTCTTCTCTGACAAGTTTGATTGGATACTATGTGGTCACAAAGAAACAATGTCAAAAGTAATTTTGATATTATATACTTGGATTTCAGGAAAGATTTTGATACTGTTGCACATGTAAAACTGCTGTACAAATTGGAGAGGTGTGGCATTAAGGGTAAGTTGCTACAATGGATAAAGGGATGGTTGAGTGGGAGACAGAGTGGGACACCGTCCTTCGTGGACAAATGTTTATTAGTGGAGTTCCCCAGGGTTTGGTGCTGAGCCTATTGTTTTGTGTATTCATCAATGATATTGATGAAGGTTTAATGTCCAAGGATTAATTAATGATATCAGGATTAATGTCCAAGTTTGCAGATGATACAAAGGTTAGAAGAGTTGTTAATGACAGTAAAGACAGTATGCTACTCCAACTGGATCTAGATAAGTTGGGCGAACAGGCCAAGAAGTGGCAACTGAAGTTTAACATTGACAAATGCAAAGTACTACATATGGGTAGCAATAACCAAAGAGAAATATACTGTGTGGTACTAAACTCAGGGAAGTTGAAAGTGAAAAAGATCTGGGGGTAATTTTGCAGTGAAATATGAAGTTTGCTGAGCAGTGCGGATGGGCTGCCAGGGCAGGTCATGGAGTTTTGTCAATGATATATAGGCATTTTGCTAGCAGGGACAGGGAGGTAATTATCCCGTTATACAAGGCAATGGTCAGGACACACCTAGAGTACTGTGTTACAGGTCTGGAGGCCTCATTTTAGGAAGGATGTAGAGTTGCTAGAACAAGTACACAGAAGGGCAAGAAGATTGGTGAGGGGAACAAAGGGGTGCTCTTACCAAAAAAGGCTTCAGTTCTGCAAATTGCAGTGCCTGGAGAGTAGGCACTTGCGAGGTGATCTGATTGTGGTGTATAAGGCCTTGAATGTGTCGAGCAAGCTGAATGCTGATGGGATTCTTCCTCTTGCTCAGATTAAGAACTTGAGGGGGCATAGATTCAAATTGAGGAAAGACAAGTTGTAGAATAGATGTGCGGAAATTTGCATTTAGCCAGTGGGTGGTTGATTGGTGGAACAGTCTTCTATCTTTTGTTGTGGAAGTTGATAGCCTAAATAAATTTAAGGCTGAGCTGGACAGGCATTTGGAATTAATGGAGGGGTGAAATTGGAGGGTTTTTTTTTTTTGGCTGATGATGCATAAGCTTGCTTCCTTGCATCGTATGCCTCTGGTAATGCTAATGTATGGGTTGAGGATTGAGATGACAGACAGTGCTTGTTGACTCTGGATTGAATTTGTGCAGGTCTATAATTTTCAGGTTGTTTCAAAGAGAAGGAGAAGTAGAAGGGATAATTGGTCCACTGATTAGTGAATGGATGTTGACTAATTGAGACATGTGTTTAGACTTGTTTTGAAGAAATGTAATTATAGATGCACATTTTAGAAGAACAGTGCCCATGACAATATCTGTAGAAATGTCTGCAGCATATGCAAAACCCTTAATGGAAAGTAGCAGAGGTTTTACAAGATGGATCATTGATTAACCTGACTAAGTACCCTCCTTTGGATGGTCTAAAAGAAGATTAAGAACTATAAGATTTTTAGGACACCACCCTAAATGTAGGAAGTGTTCCAGGATAGGGTGGATTTGAGATTTGTGGAATCAGTAGCTGTTTAGAAGAAAAGTGAACTGGAAAGCAGATCTTTATAGTCACACAAAGCAGTGTTCTGCATCTGGAAAACAAAGCTTTTGAGATATAGAGGAAGCAACATTTGCGATATGCTTATATCCAGAAAGTCAGGGTATTCTATCCCTCCCAAATAAAGGAAATCTGACTGTTATGAAGATAAGCAGCATGGAATCAGCAGATTTGGGGGTGGGGGATTAGGATTTTACAAAGGACTGAGTTTTGGGGATTAAAGTTAACCAAGTTTTCTTCACTCAATTGGAATATTACTTGTAGAACAGAACTTAAGGAATTGGCAGTGGGTATTTAAGAAGTTGAGGCTCTTTGTGCAAAGTAAGGTGTTTTTTTTTTTAACTAGAAGGTGCAATGTAGTGTACTATCTAGGTGGAATTATAGATTAAAATTTCTAGTCAGTGGAAAAATGTCATTAATATGCAAGAAGAAAAGAGCAGGAGAATGAATTGGATTTCTGGGGAACAGCAGCATAAGTTGAGAAATTAGAAGGTAGCCATCACCTGCAGTGAATAGTTGAAGAGAAAACTAGCTACCCAATTGCTGCAGAAGACAGATGGAATCCATAAGAGATGGGAGCTTGTTTAGAAGAACTTTATTCCACACATATCAAAATTTTTAGAAATGTGAAGAGAAACTGCTTAAGTTTCACCAGACTTTTCCATTAAATTTCTCCAAAGATGAGTAACAAGTCAAGATATCACCAGTGGATCAACACTGGCAGAATTTATATTGGTAAGGAGTGGCAGTTAATTATGAGGTGTGATCAAAAGGTTTGTGTAAAAAAAAAAAAAAAGTAAAGTGCAGCCATTATCAACCCACTGCAGGATGGAAGCCTCCTCAACAATTCATGCTGAGGGAAATGGACCATAATCTGCCACACTGGTCCAGTGCGGGTTGGCAGATCGACCGTATTCAGCAGTCAGGGGCTTGAACCCCGGTCTACTCAAAGAGCGTGTGCTACTGCACTCCCGCTCCTGACCACTCGGCTACGGAGGCCATTTGTGTACTGAACTAATAATTATAAAATGATGGCTATTCAGATGGATCTCCTTTGAAGTAATCTCTTTGACACTGTGTGTACAGATGCCAGCACTTCTGAAACTTCTAGAAACATTCTAGATAGACTTCTTTTGGAGTTGCTAATATTTCCTGTGTCATGTTGTATATGTTCCCTTAATTGCTGCAAATCTGTGACCTCTCAAGGCGGCTTTAAGCCTGGTGGGGAAAGCACAAGAAGTTAAATCCAATGAGTATGACAGTTGGGGCACCATAATGATGGAAAACCACAAGAAATTCTTGAATGGAAAACACTGAGCATGTAGGGGTGTTGTGATACAAGTGCCAATGCCTTGTAGCCTACTTTTCTAGACATTTTCTCCAAACAGCAAGGTGCAACCACTATAGAACTGCTTTATAGTATTTCTGCTTTGCTGTTTGACTATGCAGGACAAATTCATAATGAACAATACCTAATCAAAAAATATAAGCATATCTTCAAATTTTGTCGAGATTGCCTTACTGTTTTAGGCTTGGAGAAGATGGAGGGGGTACTTACTTCCATTGGGGTACTTGACCTTTGTTTCCAGGTCATAGCCCTATGTCCATGACTCATCAGGAATGATGGAAGAAACAGTGCAAGTCAGCAGTAGCATGTTGACAAATATCCTTTTATGTGCGAACACTGTTCTCACGTAAAAGATCATCAGAGAGGATGTGAGACAAACTTGGCTGAAATGTATTGCCTTACCCAAATCTTTTGTCAGAATTGATCGTGTTTGATAAGAAATACCAATTTCATTAAAAACTTTGTGGATGGTTAAACATTAATCACCCCTGATCAGATTATGAACATGAGTGATATTGAATCATTTGGTTTTTGAAGTTGAAGGGTATCCAGGAGGAGTAGTATCATTGATGAAGAAGTGACCCTCTTTAAACTATGAAAACCACTGAAAAGTCTTCAAATGACATATCTCTTAAAGCTATTTCTAACGTTTCGTGGGCTTCTAGTGTACTCTTTCCTAATTTAAAATAAAATTTGATTCAGACTTGGTGCTCGGTAAAATTATTTTAAAATTCAACAAAACACAAAATATCTATTCAGTATGCATTAATCCACACTGACTGCAGATATATAGGTGATTTATGCATCATTATGTCTAGATGCATCACCAGTATGTTGCAATAAGTCACAACTTGCTATGGTGCGTGTAATTTCAAGATACGAAATCAGTCCTCAATTTTAATTTGGAAGGAATAGAGGTAAGTGCAGTGGGACAATAATCAAAAGGAAAGAGTTTGTTACTCATTTTTAGGAACTAGCTGGTGGAAGTGAGCAAATTTCCATACAGAAGGAAAATCAGTTTTCCTCCTATATGACAAAACAGAAGTGCTGGAGCACAGTTTGAGAACATGTGGAGAAATGTCATCAGGACCTGGAGATTTCTTGATATTAAAATTGTTCACAATTTATCAATGCCTTTCTGTTGAAAGATGTTGTAGATATTGAATGGAACTAGTTTGCTGTGCCAGAAGGTGATTTACCAAGATTATGGATTCAAGTGTTAAGGAAAAGTAGGATGCTAATAAGTTAGCTTTATCTTTAGGTGAGGGTGAAGTTCATCAGGGCAGATGTTATTGGCCAATAACTTTGGCCAGAGACTAAAAGGCTCCACTTCTATTTAGCTGTTGTAATCTTCAGTTGTACACAATAAATGAAACTGGAGACTTGGATACAGACCACTTTCATTAAGCTATATTCTTATTTTGTACAGACTTAGTATATTGCTGGTAAACCAAGGTTGAGATAATGGACAAGGGTTTCAGATGAAATGATTAGCAAACATTAGAAGATTTAAAAGAATTTAAATTTAAGAGCAAGCATTAGAAGATTTAAAGAGTAATCCAGCCACCAAAGTAAAGAGGAATAAGAATTATACAGATCATTACATTTTTGCATTCTTGTAATGCAAAATAACACTAGCTTGAATGTGTAATATCCCCAACCAAAGAGGCTTTTAAGAATTCATTCAGTTTCTAATGGGATTTGAATCCAGACCAGTTGCAAATTCATTATAGTATTATGGAGATGATTGCACTTGCATTTTCCATATTATAATAATTTTTTTTCCTTCTGTGTTTTTTCAAATAAAAAATTCATTTTTTATGCTTTTGTTTTTTCTGCTTTAGTATTAATAGTGAAAAATGATGCAAGAAAGCAAGCTTATAAAGCATCAGCCAAAAAAAAGAAAACTTCCCACATCATCTGCCCATCCCCTCCAATAATTTATCTAGTTCTTCCCTGAATTTATTCTAACTACCCACTTCTACAACAACAAATAGAAGTTTTTTTCCAACAATCGGCCACCTGCTAGCTGAAGGCAAACTTTTGCACATCTATTCTGCAATCATCCTTCCTCAATTAGAATTTATGCCCCCTTGTGTGTAGTCTGAGAAAGAGGAAGAATGTTATCGGCATTGAGCTTATTCAGTCCATTCAAGGACTTAAACATCCCAATCAGATCTGCTTGTAGGTGCTTAAGTTCCAGATCCTGTAGTTCGCAGAACTGAAGCCTTTCTGGTAAGGCCACCCTCTTGTTCCTTTCACAAATCTTTGTTGCCCTTCTTGCACATTTTCCAGAAGGTCTACATCCTTCCTAAAATGAGGCCTCCAGACCTGTGTGCATTACTCAAGATGTAGCAAATTATTTTTAGGGTTGTCAGGTTTTCCTAAAAAAAAAAAAAAAAAGGGAAGATTTTTGTCGATAAAGGAAGAAAGCTACTTACAAGCAAATTAAAAATATCAGTAAAATCAACCAAAAAAACAAAGCTTACAGGAAAAACATAGAACCTAGCCCCATGAGCTGACCTGGCAGCCTGTCTGCACTGCTCCAAGAACTTTATATATCTGACTGCATAATTTCCCCGGGTCTTTTTTGTTTTCCAGTATGCTGAGTACCACACAGTTGGTATATGTTAATCTGGGATTGCAGTAACCCGTATTTGTCAATGTTAAAACTTCAAATTCCGTTTCTCAGTTCATCTGCCTATGTTTTCTAGAACTTGTTGCAGTAGCTTACCTTAATTACTGTCATTAACTAACTTCTTTCCCTTTCAGCTCTTAATGTCATGATATTCTAAGGGCAATGATGATTATTATTATTATGTTTTTATTTCGTTATTCTGACATGTGAAGGATAAATAATGGTATTGTGAAAAATACTTCAATGTGTATGAAATACTTCCAGGAAAAATGTACTCTCAGTAATCTTGCTCAATGAATACTTATTTTCTTGAAATAAAGTATGCATTTCAAATTTAAAAAATGTCATAGTTGTTCCGCATGATATGACAGAAAAAAAAAAATTAACAAAAGTCTTGTAAAGTCTATTAAAAAAAAAAAAAAAAACACACTCAAAGTTATTTGAAAGTTTTTTTATCTGCCTAGAGATTTGTCTATTTGAAAGCCCAAACCACATGTCTAACACTCTTGATCTTTTCTTCAGCAACAGACAAAAGTACACAGTTAATATTGATTGTCCTCTGTACACCTGAGACCACAACTTGGCAATAACCTGTTCTTTCATGGAACTTGACAATGGCCTGTTCTTTCGTGGCATTTCTTTCTGGTATGCATTCCATTTGTTTGCCATTGTTGGACTAGTTAAATTTAACTTTACATTGCTTTTAGAGATTAATATAATTTAATTTGTTGCCAAGTACTTTTGCTCGCCCTTGGACATATATGAAAGATCTAGGGGACTATGAATTTCGCATCACATACAACAGTTTTTGAAATGTAGCAAAGTGAACATAATACACCCAAGGTTATATTATATAAAACAAAGACCCAAAATAATCTAACTGGATGCTAGTTTTTTGCATGAATTTTGCTGTAATTGTTTTCCACTGAAGTATTATAAATATTACTTTATTAAAATAACATAACTTGTGTTGTATAATGAGTTTTGAATACCTTTGCTTAATTATGGGTAGTGTATTTATGAATTAATGTATTGCCTTTGATATTTATTGTAGTGTGCTTACGACTGCAGGTTAATCCCCAGAACAAGACCCAGTTTGTTGGTATAAACAGTGAACGGGCTTTTGCTGATTTTATCTTTGCACATATCATCCTTCATCTAGTTGTTATGAATTTCATTGGATAAAGAAACCTGTTAGCATATCTCAAGGTAAGAAGGTAAAGAATAATTTCATAGTGCATATCGTGTTTTTCATGCAGAAAAAATTTGCACATTTCGATTTCCTTTTGTCATATCTGTATAATGGATGAGTGATAATCCATCAAACTTATTAGATATGACAAAAGGAAATCGAAATGTGCAAATTTTTATAAAGTAGCCATTGAATGGCTACTTTATTAGGTATACCTACCTAATAGTAAGTCCCAGTTTAGCCCTCAAAACAGCCTAGATTTGTGACATGGACTCTGAAGTGTTGAAAGCAAGCCACAGGGGGTACTGGTCTGTATTGATTCAGTTGCTTTCCACAGTTGTGAATTAGATGTTTGAGGATCTCCACTCTGAATATCTCATTTCAGTTCAGTACCTCTCATAGGTGCTGAATTGGATTTAAATTCATTCATGGTATTACAGAATTTGCTCTCTTGTTCTTGGAATCAGTTGTGTACAACTTTGGCCTTCTGTACAAATCAATTGTGTACGATTTTGAGATACTCATACCAACTATTATTCCATATTCGGAGTCACTTAAATCTTTTGGCACCTCTGTTCTTGCACTGAATTGCACACATATAGCTGTCCTGCATGTCTGCTTCATATCATATGGTACAAACGTGATGTTACTGAAGGAGCACTTCATTTCTTAAAAAGACTAGGTGTGCCCAAATAGTAGCCATTCAGTGTAAGTCACTGTGAAAATTATTAGCCACCATTAACATACATACCAAACTATAGTATTTTGTGTTTAATGGTGCAGAGTATTTCAGAAGATGTTATTCTTAGGGAAATTGAATTTATAGATAGTCAACAAGTGCTGTTGAATATCTGATCAGTAATGTGATTTCCCTATGAGTACTCTTGATTTGTTTGGGAATTTTTTTGCTGTATTGACAACCTTTGTCATAATGTGCCTATTCACATGGTACATCATTTCACATACTGTATTATGTCTGTACAAATGTGTTCCTAGGCCGATTTGCATGTTGTGGGCTGTGAAACCTTACTTCCTACACTTGGGTTTGGCTAACCATAGGTTCAGTTGAAGAGACTTAAAGAATTCCCCCTATTTCTGATTGGGTTTGAACCCAAACTTATCCAACTGAAAAGTTTTGAAACATCCTGTGTTATGAAACCCATCACTGGTTTAGTAACTGACACTTGTTAAACCACTGTGTATTAATTCAACAGAATATATTTATGTGGGGCAAATCATAATGAGGGGGCGCCTCCGTAGCCAGGTGGGCAGGAGCAGCAGTGCGTAGCACACGCTTCTTGATTAGACCGGGGTTCGAGCCCGGCACCACCAAATACGGAGGATGCAGAAAGGCCAGGGAATGACCACCGCATATCCTGGAGCAGTATGGCCTTAGTTGCTAATGCTCCTAAAATCCAAATAACTAACAACAATGATTTATACCCACATCTACCATTCAGAGGGATGGAACAGTTCATGATTGCTGTATGAGAGATATTTGTACATTCCAGCTAATTACAAACAGGATGGATGTGCTCGTTCTTATGCATGTTCGTTTCTATTAGACACCAAAAAAGAGTTAACCTCACATAATCCTAGTGAATCAAAATGAAAATAAATTATCATTTAGGGGGAGGGAGGTGGATACATGGTAGATATGACTTTATTCACAAATCAGCTTTATTGACAGATGGTTTTCTTTTGATGTTCTCTCAGTTTTCAGACTTGATAATGTATACCAAAATTGTAACTGAAATGTAATTAGGTAATAGTTTAGTTTAGTGTAGTATATGAGATGCTGGGTGTATCCCTTAATTTTAATTTCAATGAACTAATGCTAATGCTATTTCGCTAAAAAACAGAAATAAGGTATCAATTTTATACAAAAACCAACAAAACTTGTTTATTTACGCATTTCAAATACAACTAAATTACAATAAACATTATTATCTCAAGTATTTTTGCGAAAAAACTTCTTCGAACTCTCTACGTGAACTTGGAAGTATTTCCAAAATGTTCAACTCTTTACTCTTTTGAAAACCCCTTCAATGTAAATGAAACATTGGAATGCTCTCTCTCTCTCGCTCTCTCGGTAACTTAAATTTTTTTTTTGGCTGGTGCAGCATAAGCCTCAGGCTTCCTTGCACCAGATGGATAATAATAAATAATAATAAAAAAAAATAATAAATAAAAAACTGGTTAATTTTGTATTTAAGTGTAATAAACATGGTGGTGGTGCACCTGATTGATTTCTTTTGAATTTTGCTTGGAAAATAATATTATTTCATTGCTTCTGAATGAATTCCATTACTTATTGTATGTTAACTTTATTTTTTTAATAAAAAATTAAATATTTAAAATTGCTATATACATATTTTTTAATGCTTTAAATTTTCAAAAAATCAAAAAAATTAATTCTGCTGGGGATGGGAGTCTTTGACATAAAATATAACACATAAGGCTATTGTTCTCATCCATTTTACACTTGAAAAGACAAGTGCATATAATGCTTATATGTATCAATACTTAATTTTTTTTTTTTTTTTTTTTTTATGTTAGATTCTATTATTCACTTTCATTTTTCAACTTTTTTCTTTATTTTATGCCAAATTTAGATGTTTATGTAATTAGTGGGAGAGTAAAAGCAAGTAGTAACCTTGAACTATAAACAATTTGAAAATTTGTAGCAATGTTGGCAATCTGTCAAGTCCTGTGCCATTCTTCACTCCAAAGATGGTGGATGTTGCACTGGTCAGTTGCATGCTTTTGATTACCCTGCGAAAGCTAAAAAAATTGCTTCAGAAACCATTGCCATAAAACTTAAACTACATTTAGAAGCTAGTAAATTTCAGATTTTTAATCAGTGATTAAAAATCAAAAAATGGGATTGCTGTTTTCGAGCTGAGTGTTATTTATTTTTTGATTACTAAATTTATTCCATATTAGTTATGCTTTTAAACTTTTGCATCAGAATGTGTTTAAGCATTGAAAAGTAGAGGATGGGTTTATTTCCCAGAACTGCAGTTTGGTGCTTTGGCAGACTGATCTGAAAAAATGTATTCTGCACTTATTTTTCTTTAAAAAGGAAAAAAAAAAAAAAAAAGACCTCCAGATTCTAAACATTATTGATGATTTAAGAAATGCCATACACTATTTACTGTGTCACACCTTTTGTGAACTAATACATTTAAATTATGGAGCAAATATCTCATTTTATACAAACATATGAAATTACTGTATTGGAAACCATTTTTTCTTGGCAAAGTGGTGCTGGCCTGCACAAAATAGTGTTAAAAGTAATTACTTACGAATACAGTCATGCTAACTGTATTCTTATGTTTCAGTATTGAATTTCCTTGAAATTATGTTTTTACAGGTAGTGAAAGGCAGGCTGCCAAAGCAACAGAGCTGTAGTTCTGGGAAAGTGAAAAACTTTTTTTTTTTTTTTCTTTCCCTTATTTTTAAAGCAACAATTGACCTATTCTGTCCTCTATAGCATCTTAATCAGCATGATATATCACTGTCTGTCACTCTTTTGGAAATGTCTGGGTGCAATTCCCATCAACGATTGGGAGTTTCTGAAGTCCTATTCAGTCAGGGCTGTAATTAGCAAATCTCAAGTAGGCGTATGGACCCAACGAATTGTGGGTTTTCAGCTGTGCAACATGCAAATCAGCCTGTGAACACATTTTTACAGACACAAGCATAATATGGATATGAGAAACAATTTTTGGTGCATCTGTCATGTCCTCTACTTTTCTATGTGTAAACATTCTTTTTTACTGCTTCATTGGACTTTTCTATAATCGGTATTTAAAAAAATAAACTGAAACATCAAGTTTATTTTAGTTAAAAAAAATAATAATAAATAAAGGACAAATTTATGGTTTTGAATCCTTAGGTGAAAATTTATGATAAACAGCATTGTTACCAAGTTAACATCAAATACTTCTGACTTCATTACTTATATTAGCTTCAACAAATGCTGATATTATATGTATAGCAGAAGCATGATGTAATTCTGATATTAACACTGCAAAATTTTGAATTTGTTGTGTACAGAAAAGTACAGTCATGACATGAAGTTGGAGTGATGTTTTTAGTCAAGCACATAAGACTCCAAAACAGTTCAACCAGTAGATACAGGTTGCCAATGTAATATTTATTCAGTCTGATGTGGCATATATGCTGGGAAAATAAGTGACATTTGGAGTCTGTTATAAGACAAATGATTGTGATGAGTATAATGAACAACTATACTGACAAACAGTGGGCCAGTAAAGAATTTCTTATGTGCGATTTTAATTTCCCAGCTATTGATTGGAACTCATGAGTTGGCAGCCCACTGAGTAACCACTCGAGAAACGTTTAAAATTATGTTAGATAACAAGAGAAAGCAATATTTTTAGCATTAGTAGAGGCATATGATGCAAGAAAGCAAGTTTATTCAGCATCAGCCAAAAAAAAAAAAACGCACACCACTCCCATTTCACCCCTCTGTTCGTTCGAAATACCTGTCCAGTTCAACCTTAAATTTGTTTAGGCTATCGACTTCAACAACAAGTGATGGAGGTCGGTTCCACCAACCAACCACCCGCTGGCCAAAGGCAAATTTCCGCACATCTATCCGACATCTGTCCTTCCTCAATTTGAATTTATGCCCTCTGAGGTGATTATTCTGAGCAAGATGAAGAATCCCATTGGCATTGAGCATGCTCAAACCATTCAAAGCCTTATACACCTCTATTAGATCACCTCGCCGTTGCCTAGTCTCCAGACTCTGTAATTTGCAAAACTTAAGCCTTTCTTCATAAGAGCAACCCTTTATTCCATTCACTAATCTTGTTGCCCTTCTCTGTACCCGTTCCAGCAGCTCTACATCCTTCTTGAAATGAGGCCTCCAGACCTGTATACAGTACTCAAGATGTGGCCTACCCATTGCCTTATACAAGGGAATAATCACCTCCTTATCCCTGCTAGAAAAATTCCTGTATATCATTGACAAGACACCATGAGCTACTCTTGCAGCTCGTCTGCATTGCTCAGAGAACTTCATATATGCCTGCACAATTACCCCAGGTCCTTTTCATTCTCCACCACTGTCAGTGTAGTACCGCAGAGTTGATACATTGCTCTGTGGTTACTGTTTCCCATATGTAGTACTTTACATTTGTCAATGTTAAACTTCATTTGCCACCTCTCAGCCCATCTGTTCAACCTTTCCAGATCCTGTTGCAGCAGCATAGCGTCAGTAGTGTCCTTAACAACCCTGCCAACCTTTGTATCATCTGCAAACTTGGACATTAAACTTGATATACCATCATCAATATCATTCATAAACACCGAAAACAACAGTGGAACCAACACTGAACCCTGAGGAACTCCACTAATAACTTTAGTCCACGTTGAGCAGTGTCCATTGATTACTACTCTCTGTCTTCTGCCACTCAACCATCCCCTTATCCATAGCAGCAATTTGCCTCCAATGCCACACTGCCCCAATTTGTGCAGCAGTCTTCCATGTGCAACAGTATCAAAAGCCTTTCTAAGATCCAAATATATAATATCAAAGTTATTCCCTGCATCCAGTTCTTTTGTGACTACATCATAGTATCCAATCAAATTGGTCAGGCAAGACCTGCCCTTAACAAAACCATGCTGTGTCTGAGCTATAACTGAATTCTTGTCTAGATGATCCTGCAGTGCTTCTTTAACCAGTGCCTCCATTAATTTACCTGGAACAGAAGTTGAACTAACAGGTCTATAATTACTTGTCAGCCTCCTTTGTGAATTGGGGTTACATTTGCACATCTCCAGTCTATGGGTACCTCCCCTGAGTCCAAAGAAGCTCTCATAATTATGGCTAGGGGTTTGCTTACTTCCTTTGCTGCCTCCTCTAATATAACTGGATAGATCCCATCCACCCCAGGTGCCTTTTTTATGTTTATCCTCAACAATCTCTCCTCCACTTTCCTCAGTTATTACAAAATCATCTAGCTCACTGCCAATGTTTACTTTACCTACGTCATTCTCCTTCCTGAATAACTCCTTATGCGTGAATGTAGATGCAAAATACTCGTTTAGATTGTTAGCCACCTGAGCAGGATCCTCAACTGTTGAACCATCAATATCCAGTGGACCAATCCGATTCATCCCTTTCCTTCTTGAGTTTAAATAGGTAAAGAACTCTTTTCTGTTTTTCTTTGCATCCTTTGCCAAGGATTTTGCGTAGTCTACCTTTGCCTGCCTAATCTCCTTTGTGACTTGGTTACAGACCAACTTATATCTATCATAGGCTTCAATGTCACCCATTAATTTGTATGTATTCCATGCATTTTTCTTCTCTGCCACATGTCTCATTAGTTCATCTGACATCCATTTAGGCCTAAACCTTGAACAATATTTCTTAGTTGGTATGTAAAGCCTGGTAGCTTCCAAGATTAGTTCCTTGAATGCTTCCCATTTTGAGTTTGCTGTTGGTAACATCATCAGTTGGTCCCACTATAGAATTTAAATACTGTCTCAGACCATCATAGTCACCTTTACGAAAACAAAAACCCTTCCCTTTACCTTTGATGGTAGTTACCTCCTTGAGTAAATCCCACTTCAACACACTGTGATCACTGCCACCTAGTGGTTCATTTATCTGCAGGTTCTTAATGCATGAAGAATCACTACTGATAATCAGATCAAGAGTATTGCTCCCTCTTTTTGCCGCACGAACATGCTGATGTAGAAAACAATCATCCAATAAATCCACAAAAGCCTTGCTAGTGTGTGAGTGACCAACCCACAAATTCCAGTCAATATCTGGGAAATTAAAATCCCCCATTATAAGACTCTCTGATTTACTGGCCCACTCTATTTCCCTGTACAATATCTTATTATACTCATCAGAGTCATTAGGCCTATAACACACTCCTACTCTCAATTTTGATTTCCCTATGCTTATGTCACACCAAACTGACTCGACACTGCCCTGTCCATCGATGTCGATGGACAGGGCAGTGTCGATGGACAGGGCAGTCGGTTAAAAATAAATGCATTTTTAACAGTACACGCAGGTATACATGCACCTGTTTTTATTCCTAGCTACCCTAACACAACCCATGTGTTTACTTGTACTGCAATGACTCCCAGCAGTCTCTGAAATATCCTGCAACTTGTTTTTCAGGCTTCTGCTCATTTCAGTAGAAGCAGTGCAAGAATCACTTCCACCTCTGCCAGTGGCTACTGTTAATTTATTAGTCCTTGTATCCCCCCCAACTAGCAGTTTTCCGACCCTCCTAACATTACCTCGACAGCATCAGCAAAAATTCTTGCACCCTTTCTATTTAAGTGTATCCCATCCCTGTGGAAGCAATCTCTCCTGTTAACAAGTATAGTCCAGGCTTAAAAAAAATTCTACCCCTTGAGCCTTGCACAAAGGGTAGAATTTTTTTATCCCTCCAGGGCCGAATTGATCGACAAGACTCTCATCATATACTCCCTCCTATCGTGTCTGGGCAGAATTGCAGACACTTTCAAATTCAACCCTAATTCACGGCTTTTTTTCAACAGTGACCTGTACTTGCTAAGTAATTCCGCCGGTCTCCTACTCTTAATATCATTAGTGCCAACGTGTACAACTATATCACCTTTTGTGCCCTTAAAAGATGATATCCGCTCTACAACGTCATCAACCTTTGTCCCTGGCAGACATACCCTGGTCCTATTCCACCTATCCTTTTTACAAAGCATGTTCCCCGTTTCCCCGACAATAGAGTCACCAACAACTACTAGTTCCTGTGGGAACTAGTAGTCTTTTGGTCTAGTTATCAGCAGTGATCCATCATGTAATAAAGAAGCTTCAAGTAAAGGAATGTTTAGGTGGACAGTGATCATAGCGTATTGATGTGGGAGCACAAAGTAGCGGTAGTACTGTTGTTCACAGGAAAACCGAAGGGGGCATTCTCCGATGCCAAAGGCATCAAAGGCTAAAAAATGTGCAAAATGTGAAATGTTTGCAGCCTGTCTAGAACAGGACATTATCTAGCCAAGGATGTGTTTGTGTGCTAGATGCAGAGACTGTGAAGAAATTAGGCACCAACTCGGCGTTCTGATGGCCATCTGTTAGAGTTTGGGGTGTAGGGTATATTGCTCTCGAAGAAATTAATGAGGGGCCCATCAAGATCTCAGCTTTCAAACTCAACAAAAGCGCTCACTCCTGTGCATCAGGCAACACAGGAGCAAGTTATTGTTTTCAGGGCACAAAATGTGATATTGTTGTACATGTTGGCACTGATGACCTTAAGAGTAAGAGATCTGCAGATTTACTTAACAAGTACAGGTCAATGCTGAAAAAAAAAAAGTCACGAGTTAGGGTTAAATTTGAAAGTGTCTGCAGTTCTGCCCAGACATGATAGGGAGTATATGAGAGCTTTGTCAGTCAATTTGGCCCTGGGGAGATTGTGCAAGGCTCACAGGGTAAAATTTTTTTCAAAGTGGTCTGTGCTTGCTATCAGGAGACACTGCTTCTACATGGATGGTATACACTTAAATAGAAAGGATTCAAAAATATTTGCTGATGCTATCGAGGCAGTCTTAGGTGGGTCGGAAACCTCTATCTTATTTAAATATTGGACTTGGTGCATCATGGCCTTAGTTGCCTATGCACCATAAAAACCAAACCAAAAGCCCTCCATATAGCGGCAGGAGGTCCCACAACGAAACCTTATTATGGAGGCCATTGTCTTACACTATGATGAAAGATGGTGAATCAGTAATACAAATAACAGGTACCACAATATACTCCCAGGGTCTGATTGATGAATGTCTCATGTATCATTTCCTACCCCCTATTCGCTGTAACTGATTCATAGTTGGCTCTTCACACATACGTAGTCCCTCCGTGGTATTTTATTGTACATATTTTATCATTTTAACATCTGCATAATTAGTCTGTTGTAATAAACCATGAAGTCAGTGGAAGCATTATATAATTAATACAAATTCTTTCTTAAATTTAGTTAGACTATCCACTTCCACAACACCAGATGGTATTTGTTTCAACAGTCTCAGTTACTCTCTGGCTGAAAGCAAATGTTTGTATACACCAGAGTTAAAATAAATTTAACTTTAATGTAATAAATGAATACTAAAGTGGTATTAATAAAAGTGATAAAATACAATAGATTTTTAGGCAAGTTGTCACTTCAAGAGGCACCTTGCCTTGGTTGTTGCAAGAAAATATTCTACATTGTTTTGGTGAATGCCTGTTTTTTTTTAATACTAATGAAATTGTTTTAATTGTTCTGTTTCTTTGTCAAAAAAAAAAAAAAATCTCTGCATATTTAATACATTTGGAGGGTCGTGTAGTAACAAAACATAGCTGCCTTTCTTCAAAGTTTTCCATAAAGATGTCCACCATGAGTGGTGAGAGAGGCTTCCCCACACTTAATCCATATTCTGTATTTGAATTTGAAATACTTGGGTTACAAGGCCAGTTGTGATAATTTAATTATTCATATTAGACATCTTATTTCTTTGTGGAATTTTAATTTCCATATCTCTAAATAGGCCTACAAGGCTGGGACAATTCATATTGAACAATTAGACTTTACACCAGCCGGTATTCAAATAAACAAATTCCAATCCTGCAACTAAAACACTTTATTTACAATAAAATAAAATAAGAGCATATGAAATAAAATATATAGTAGTCTAAAACTGATGTGATTTTATTTACAATAAAATACAAAAATATAAAATATATAAAATTTGATGATAAAAACAATTAATAAAATACCGTAACAACTGTAGCTTTCGGAGATAGCAATCTCCTTTCTCAACAGCATATTTCTGCTGTGTGGCACATCCTTAAATAGTAGATCCACGGCACTCGTCACATGGTTCCTCGGGAGTAAGGCCGGAATTTCCCATTTTTGCACAGGAAATGGCTCGGGAGCGTGCTAGCTGAAACCGTTCATCTCGCCCAACAACGCTTTCAAAGAGGTAATGTAAGCATACACCCTGTCTCTGCCCCGGAGGATGCTGTCATCACGGATCATTCAGAGGGGTTCTGGGACCGTAAATGGCATGAGAATTTGTGTTGGGGCAGCTAGCAATTCCATTAATAGGGTGTATGCTTACATCCCCTCTTTGAAACCATGGTTCTTGGGCAAGATGAACGGTTTCAGCTAGTGCGCTCCGGAGCTATTTCCGGTTCCGGTGCATAAATGGGGGGATATCAACTTGATTCTCAAATCTAGCTTGTCGTCCAATCTGTTCCGGCATTTGTTTTTAAAAAAAAAAATAAATAAATAATGTTGAGAATCTGGTTTCACATTTGTAAGTTGTTACAAATGGCATAAGAAATTTCAGTGCTTTTTCTGATAAATGTTTATATTCTTCATGGCAACTTAGCCAAAAATCTATCAATGAGACCTGATTGAAGCGGACTTTTAATGCTGTCTCACATGACAGTTCAATAACAGAATCAATTTCTTGTTTATTGAGACAATTCTTCCACATGTTTCACATTAAAAGTAAATGGGTTTTGAATCTACATTTTACTGCTGTCGGAGGAAAATTTTCTTGAAAGTTTGATTTCAATTCCAAGAGGTGTTTTTTAATTGCCATAGAAATCTCAGCTGGAATGACATTTCAAACATACTCTTTTTGTAATTTAGTTAAACTAGGAAGAAAATTATAATTCCCCTTTTCAACTCAAAGTAACCACAGATGAATTTGCTTCTTAGCTGCTTCTACTTGTTCCTGAACTTTAAAAATATTTATATCAATAACTTTGCAAATTTAAATTTAAGGCATTTAAAACACCAAAAATATTATATAAGTAGGATCCCTTAATTAACCAATTAAAATCATTAAACCTGTCTTTAAATTTAAATATGACATCCTTTGCTGATGGAGGATGCTGCTCCAAAAACAATAAGTACTCATTCTTCATTTCGATTAGTCGTTTCAATACATTCCCCCTTGATAACCATCAAATTTCACTGTGTTGTAATAGATGTTCATAATTGCTTCCTAATTCTTTGCATAAAGCAATAAAGATTCTGGAATTCAAGGAACGGGCTTTTATATAGTTAACAAATCTGACACCTTGAATAGCTATATTCAAAACCAAAGGCTTTTTTTTTTTTTTAACAGCTAACACTTCTCTGTGAATATTACAATGCACCCATTCACCATCTGGCACCACCTTTCGGCCCCTCGGCTAAAGTCTGGGAACCTGCCATTGCAAATCAATCAGACATTTGTTCCAATCGATTCCACTTTGAGTTATAAAAAGTTCTTCAGCCCTTATTCTCATTGGTAGGGGTTCACAAAACAAAAATATTCTCTAGTGGTGTCCTTAAAATTATACCTTATAAAGCACATTAAATTGGCATTATCTGCTATGTCTGTACTTTCATCCACTTGTAAAGAAAAAAATTGACAGCTTTGAATGCACTTTATGAGAGTTTCTTCAGTATTATTTGCCATTTCCACAATTCTACGCTTCACTGTATTATTTTATAAGGAGAATAAATGCAGTTGACTTTCTTTGAGGTGTAATTACTTTTAGTGTGGGAAGTATTAATTTTTTACCAATAGTATGAGGGTGTCCTGTCTCGGCTTTGCAACTTCATATGAAGCCATAATCAAGTCTTCATTAATACATCTCACAGAAGCTGTCTTTACAAAACTTTTTCTAGATGAAATATATTCCTTTTTCTTATTAATGAAAAATTCCTTGGTTATTTGAGTATTCTGGATGCACACAATCTAAGTGCCATTTCAGTTTCAACAGTTTCATGCATTCATTTGACGTTTCAAAACAAATAACACACAATGGCATTGTGGTTATTGCAGATGAAACCAAATTTTAAATCTTCATAATACTACCTTGCCCAAGAGGTTTTGGATTTCTTTTCCATGCTGTCAGTCTGCCCATTGCCAGGGCATTTATTAATATTATTTCCATTATCTCTACTTGTACTAGGCTGCACATCACTTGACTTGTTAGGTGGACGTATTAAAAATGGCAGGACATTTATATAAATATTTATTTAAAAAAACTATGCATTAAATTTATCACTTCACAGGTGACAGTGACAAAAAGGAATGAGACAACAACAGGCACGTACACTCTGCTTGTTAGGTTCTCACTGACTGCTGATGGCTGTGGCATGGTTCATAAGTTAGAGATGGCACAGGCAGTCTGTCACCTCAGATGCATGCATGATAATTACATGGCATAAAATTGATGAGCGCATCACTTTTTTTGTTAAGAGCAGAGTTATCATAGATATAGATTTAATAAATTATAAAATCATTAAATTTATTTTTAGTATAACTCTGTATTTGGTATTTTATTACATTTTCATTTTTTTTTTCAGGTAATTTTATGTAGGTATACTTAAAATAAATTGTTGGTGGACCACATTTTGGGGAACCCTGCTTTACTATTCTACAGTTTGATTGCAGACAACCTGCTAGAACAGCCTATTGGGTTTTGTCAGAATGATATATAAGAACTTGTCCAGAAGGGACAAAGATGATTATCCTGTTGTATCAAGTAATGGTTAAGCCACATCTGGAATACTGTGAACAAGTTTGGCAACCCTCATTTTGGGAAGGATATAGATCTTTTGTAAAGGGTACAGCTCTTTTCTGTACCCTTTCCAATAGATCTGGAAGGTCTGGGTGTAAAAAGATAATTCTAACCAAGAAAGACTGGGGTTCTCTAAATTGCAATTTCTAGAAACTGGGCATCTGCCTACTCACCTAATTGAAGTTTACAAGGCTTTAAAAATGTTAAATTAAATGCTGAATACTGCCTGGCTTCTAATTTTATAGTTCCAGAAAGAACTACAGAATTAGAGGCCAAGCAGCAATGTAGGCTATTGTCTTTGGAGGGAAATCATAATATCAGGTGTGAGTTGTTTTTATTTTTGTTTTCACAACTTTGCATTTTCAGATTAATCATACAAGAATACCTTAATAAAATACAAAGATGTAATATGACATTACATTTTATGTAGTAGATTGGCTGTTGTGCTGTTTTCTAGTATCTTGTTATTTGTGGAATGTGGGGCAGGTGAATATTCAGTTACTGATGTATTTTAATGAAAAGGAATGTGAATTAGTTTTCAGCTGCATTTCAATTTGTGCATGTTCCTTGTGTGGTTCTGTTTTTAAGTTTGCATGCCCTCTAGTTGAATGAAGGTAATATTTCTTTGATGGTTTCTAATTAGAGAAAGGGATATGAGTAAGCAGCTGGATTGCATAAAAGTAATTTTGGTAATAAAACTCATGGTAAAACCCTACCCTGTCATTAATATCCAGACACCATGTGGAGACAACTATAAATATGCTCATAAGCATATTTATAGTTGTCTGACATGGGGTGACAGTAGTAATATTGTGAATGCAAGATACCGTGATCAATGGAGTTATGGTGTGGAATGATAATAGGGTGCTGTGTAGGCGTTGAAGATCACTGCAGCATTGATTGGTGATGTGATGTGCAAATGGAAACAGACTGGTGTTGAAACAATCACGAAATGACTTAGAAAACTCTGAATATGACAACGTGTTAGTCCTGCAAAGAATTGTCCACTCAGAATACAGATTGACATTTTAGCACATACAGTGCCTCCATGAGATGATTGGTAGACATTGGTCTTTGGAGTGATTAGTCATGGTCTTCATTGCTACAATGATACAATCTGGGCAGTCTTCATTGCCCAGATTGTATCATCAGGGCAGTGAAGTTTGGCAGAGACAGCAAGATGGTCTGGGCCCATTGGTTGTTTTGGACAAAATCATGAATGCTAGGGTCTATCTAGATATCCTAGAAAATAACATACTACCCTTTTAATGTCAGTGTGTTGGGGGAAGGCCAGTAGTACCTGTATCAGCAGGACAGTGCTCCATATCATACTGTTCATGTTGTGGTGGACTGTGAGAACATGATCATCAAAGTTGAACTAACCAGTCCAGACCTCTAACATCAATACTACAGAGAACTTCTGGGATGGATTTTATTGGCAGGAGTGTAAAGGGAAAAGGAATGCTTGTGCAAAATTTGTGCCATGAAGCACCAGCAGACTTCTTCCTCTTTCCCAAAGTGAAAACTGCTCTCAAAGGAAAGGGATTTCAGGATGTTGAGGACATAACAAAAAAAAAACATAACCACGGAACTGGATATCATCTCCTTGGAAGCCTTTACTCTTTTCAGAAAAGTTTTGAAGTGTAATAAGTGCATTTGCTCAGGTGGTGATTACCTTTTGAATAAAAATAAAATCATGTTGAGCTCCTTCATTTTGTGTTCTTTTACACAAAGTGTGAAGGAGCTCAAAAATGAATTTATTTTGCACCAGTCGGGGAACTTTATTGTGATCCTCGTATATTGCTTTGAATAGCACACAGTTGAGAGGACTGAGTAACATTAACAATGCTACTGCTTACAACACTGAATAATTTGTTGAAATATGGCGTAATAATGCTTCTAATTATTACAGTTGGTTATCTTTAATGGAGTGCAAAACAGGAGCAGATTGCTGTAATATTTCGATGTTCTTAAATTGTCTTGTTAAAAGTTGTATGGAAATTATGGTAATTAATATAATTGCATAATTATAAATAAATCTAAATAATTCAATTAAATATAAATAATTTAATTGTAATAATAATGTAATACACAATAATAAAATATTGTGTTGTATTTTCTTTCCAGAAAAAGTAATCTTGTTTTTTTGGATACATGGTACTGTTCCAGGCAGTGTTTTGTACATGCTTTTTATTTCCTATGGTTCCTATGTAACTGGAATGATGTATTAATAAAAGGTACTGTTTTCACTCCTTTGAATATTACAGTTGGAAAATTTAAATGCACTAGGACTACTTGTAAAGTTTTTCAGTATTCAAAAACACAGTTGAACACACAACTGAACATAAACACAGTTTTTCTGAATATAACAAACACTGCAGTGGTTGACAGTTATTATGGGTTCTTAGGTTTTGGGTGGCCTGCTAACGAAGTAACAAAAAACTAACTTCAATTAAAATTTTTAAATAATTAGGATACTGGAAAGTATATTTATAGGGTGATTCAGGAGGAACAGTAAATATTTTGGGAGGTTATAGTATTGATTGTACTGAATAAAAAAGTTCATATAAACATGTCTCCAATTCTCAATGGATTTGGAGATACAGCTCTTTGAATCTGGTGCGCACAAATGTTGTTTGTATTTATTGACTTTTTGAATGATACAAAGACTCTGTAGCCGAGTGGTCAGGAGCGGGAGTGCAGTAGCACATGGTCTTTGAGTAGACCGGGGTTCAAGCCCTTGACTGCTGAATACGGTCGATCTGCCAACCCACACTGGACCAGCGTGGCAGATTATGGTCCATTTCCCTCAGCATGAATTGTTGAGGCGGCTTCCATCCTGCAGTGGGTTGATAATGGCTGCACTTTACCTTTTTTGAATGATACAAAACACAAATAATTGACAAATTTTTTTATAGTTCACAATAAATGTTGGAAAATCCCACTGCCAGCCTCAATGCACTTTGTAACTCTTTTGGTAATATGACTTGTTCTTCTGAGGTCATCTTGGCGTTCCTTTATGAGGGCAGCAGCATCCAAAATGCAAGCAAGCAATTCGTCTCTTGTATTCACCTTTTCTTTGTATACTGCCTTTTTCACCGATCACCACAAACAAAAATCTAACGGCGTGTGATCTGGAGACCTTAGTGGCCAATGAATGGGACCACTGCGGCCGATTCATCGTTCAGCGAAAGTTCGATTTAGATATTGTATAACGTACAGAACTCTGTCATGGTGAAAGTACATACCAATCCTTGTAGCCAAGGGAACATCCTCCAATGGTAGTTTAAGTTCGTTTTGCAGAGCAAAGTTTCCGGCATCCCCCTCTCCCCATACTTCTCCTTCAACCCATGCACGGTACTAAGTACTATAGGTTTTGATACCTTTCGTGTTTGGGGTTCTCATAAAAAAAAAAAAAAAAAAAAAAAAAAATTCTATGTAAATGGGCTTGTAAGGCTATTTTCTAACACAACACGCCCAGTTAATTGATTGTTGATGATACTGCACCACACGTTTACAGAGAGCGATGTTGAAAATTTGTTTCTACAGTGGCATGTGGATTTTCACCTGACCACCTACAAGAGTTACGGGTGTTGTTGATACCATCACAGGTGAAATTAGCTTTATCACTAAACAGTATTAATGGAATTAATCGGAAATTAGCATTTACCCGCCGACAAAATTCCATTTGCTGGGTATCGTCTCCTGGTTGAAGGTGTTGCACCCACTGTATATCATACAAACTACGCTCATGTAATGTTTGCCACTCTCCTGTCTGTGGAACACCAATATGCATAGAAATTCTGTGCTAATAGTAGGACTACGTTGTACCGACTGAAGAATGTGTTCTACCTCATCCACATTTTGTTGATTTGCAAGTTCAAAAGAAATATGAGTACTGGGAACTGTACCAGTCAGTCTGGTATAAACACTCTTCCATTTACTAGTGTTTACTACAGTATTCTGTGGTTTGGAAACCATCAACGGTATTCTCTACAAGCAGCAGTAGTACTCCCACCACAAAGCAACACTTCTAATACCAAACAGTGTCAGGTTATAACTGCTTCTTGGTCACATCTGATTCAGGGAGCTGTGCACACCAGTTTCAAACAGCTGTATATCTATATCCATTGAGAATTGGACACATGTTTATATGAACTTTTTTACTCAAAATAATCAATACTATAATCTCCTGCTGACCGGGCTAGCTGGGTGGGTAAAAGTGCCTGCCTGGCAACCCAAAGGTCGCGGGTTCGAATCCTGCCTCGGGCTTGGATCAAAGTACTGCAAAAACCTTGGGAGGTGCATTATGGCCACAGAAGCCAATGCGCCAACAACTACAAAAAAATAATAATAAAAAAAATAATCTCCCAAAATATTTACTATTCCTCCTGAATCTTTGTGTGTGTGTGTGTGTGTGTGTACACTTATATTAAGTAAGAGTGCTGACCTGTCAGGTGTAGTTACAATGAAAAAAATGATTAAAAAGTGCCTGAAAAATAAGTGGATTATATATAAAATTAAATAAATGAAAATATACAAATGGTACTTAATGCTATAGATCCTAAGATTTTAACTACGTCATCATGGGCTGGCACCTAAAACCAAAGGAAATACAGCAAAAAGCAAGGCCCCTGTTTTTGTTATGATATACAGTAATACCCCGACTTACGCGAACTCGGAGTTACGCGGTTCTTGATTTTTTTTCGTTTGGCAACACCGCCGCCCACTATCTTCACGGCCATTTTTCATATGCTATCGATATACGGTGCGATGGCAGAGAGTGAGAGCAAAAAATGAACAAAATTCAACTTTGCTGCCGCATGAGCTGCACACAAGAATTTGCATTCCAACTGTCATATTTATGTGTATGTTCAAATTCTTGCTCAACTTTTTTCGGAATTACATTGTTTTCACGAAGAAAAAAACTTTCCAGGCTTTAAGGTTTCTAAAGACCGATTGACAGTGATGGTTGGCGGGAATGCAGCTGGTGACTGCAAGTTAAAACCTCTTAATCTATCGCTCCGAAAACCTAAGAGTTTTAAAAAATATATATCTAAAATTAGCTTACCAGTGATTTGGAAGTCAAATCAAAGCTTGGGTGACAGCTTCCAGTTTTTGAGGACTGGTTTGGTCACCACTTCATACCCGAAGTCGAATGTTATTGCAAGTCTAAACAGATTCCATTTAAAGTGATGCTTCTTATTGACAATGCACCCGGTCACCCTCCTGCCACCCTAATTAATTTCGACCCACTTGTGAAAGTTGTTTTTGCCTCCAAACACAACCAGCTTGCTTCAACCGATGGACCAGGGAGTCATCAAAACATTCAAGGCCTACTACACGAAGCGTTTGTTTGCACATCTGAATGAAGCTATGAGACAAAATACTGAGATATCTGTTAAAGACTTTTGGAAACAATTCAATGTTTTAGATGCCATAAGAATCATTGAAGAATCTTGGGATGAAATTCACAAAAAAACATTGAATGGTGTCTGGAAGAAACTTTGTCCATTTTTTTTCAAAAACGAGACGAAAACAATGCCAGAAACTGATCGTGTCGCTCATGTGATAGAAGAAGTTGTTAATCTTGACAGGCAATTAGATTTGGAAGTCAATGGTGATGATGTCAACGAGCTGTTTGATTCACATAGTCAGGAGCTGATAATGAATGAACTCAGAGATGTGTGACCAAAACGTCACTGAAGTATCCGACACTTCAGACCCAGTTCCACCAGAAAAGCACACGACAATTGCAAGCTTGACAGAAGGTTTCAGCTTAATTGAAAAGGGCTTAAAAATTTTAGAAAACAGACTCCAACGAAGAATGCGTTATAGATACAAAGCAAAGAATAAAAAAATTATTAGCTTGCTACGAAGAAATTCTGCGTGAAAAAAAGAAGGCGCTGTCGTCAGATGAATTTGTTAGATTTTATGAAGCCATCGACATCGAAATAACTTTTTTACGTAACTCATTTTTTTAATACATATTTTGTATCAATATGTATAAAGAACTGCAATTTTATTAAATATTTTTCTTCTAAACTAATTAGGTTTTTTCTTCTAAACTAATTAGTGTTTTTGTTAGTCCTTGGTCCCAATTAAACAAGATTTATATGTATTTATATGCAAAGTTGTACCTCGACTTACGCAAATTCAACTTAAGATATTTTTGTCGGACCCACCTATTGCGTAACTTCGGGGTATTACTGTACACATAACAGACAAAAAGTGAGCAGACGTATATATCATAGCCAACCCAACAGAGACCAAAAAGAAAAGGAATAAAAAACAAAAATAATTATAAAATAAAAAGCAAAATTGAGCTAAAATTAATCCTAATTAAAGAAAAATTGAATGAATAGCAAATGGGCCTACTTGAATTTTAAATAAATTGCAATATAAAGACAAAAGTATATAGCCAGAATATGACAACTTACTGTTGAGCCTGGCAGATGGTGAACTGGGCTGATGGAAGCGAACACATAAGGCTGTATCGGAGACCAAAGAATTTAGCCAATAATTCCAAACAAATTTATAACCATTAAAATAACCCCATGTATGGGGGAGGGGAAGGTATAAATAGGTCAGAGTAAATCTTACCTGTGTGACAGGGAAATCAGCAATTAATTGAGGCAAAGGGAAGAAATCAATACTTACAAAGTAGTGTTGAAAAGACATCAAACTTTGTTGCAGAAGAAAAACGGAGCAATAGCAGAAAAATAGTATCTTGAATATTGCTTTTGGCCAGCCTAATCATGCACAATATGACAGTGTTTAAAACGGCAAGAATTAATTGGAAGAAGGTGAATATAGCAGTGCTCAGGCCGTGTGGGGTTGCATAACCTGTACCAATAGTGAGTCCCTGGACATTTTGTTCTCCGATCCGAGTCCTCCATTTTTCCGAATACCTCATCTAAATTGCAACCATGTTGTATTGGGTAGTCAACTTTTCAACAGTGCTGGGCCTGTACGAGTCATTACCAGTGCTGACCTTTGCAATTTTGCAGTCGGGTCATTGTTTGACCATTTTGATGCCAGTCCTGGTACACTAACTACGGTGGCTCTCGGACACCCCACCAGTTCAGCCTTTTCGGAAATCAAGGCACCAGCTCATCGAGCACCCACAATCTATCCTTTATCACAGTCTGATAAATCCTTCCTTTTACCCATCGCACTTGGAATTTTACTACCTACTGAACCACTGACACCTTATCTATGCTGTGTAGGTCAACTAACTGCACACTCTCATACCTCACGTGGTTAATGGGTCACATTCAGTTTTCATAGGGGTCATAATTCAGTGATCACTGTATTTTGCTTTTATATTGAATATAGCTACTAAGTTTCACTGATAAACTATTACACTACAGTAAGTGTTTAAAATTTTGGGGAAAAAAAAAAATCAGTCTATGCACTTTTTTCATATATGAAAAATTTTGGTAAAAAATTGAGCACAAGTGTCACAAGGAGGATATTTTATATTTGGAGGAATCCAGTATCATGCATGGTATCAAACCAGGTAAAAAATATTCACAAGCAGCTGCTATAAGCAATCCAAGTTTGAGGTTATTCTGCCCTTAAGTTTATTGCACTTAAGGAAATTTAAATTATGGCAGTCAAAAAATATGAAAAGGTCTTACTTTACATAATTTTGGAAGAGCTAAAACAAATTAGCTCTTTATCTTTGAGAGTTAACATATTTTATATTGTCAGGCTATGTGAACTTCATGCTTAAACTATGATTTATTCTCCAAACCCCATAACAATCCAAAAGTCAGTCTTCATGTTCTAATGCTTTGTTTTGTATGATGTACATAAACTCAGTGATCACCAAACTACAACCACCTATTTAATAGTGTCAGGTTACTGTTTGCACAGATAACAGCCACTATGAGGCAAGGCAAGGCAATGACTCCATAAGATGTTTGTAGGGATCTGCAGCCATGCTGCCTGCAACAGTTTCCAGTGTTGGAATAGATGACAGTTGCTTGTGCCTCACTTCCCATTCCAAAACATTCCACAGGTGTCCAGTTGGATTGAGGCCAGACAAAATCAAGATGAATATTTTCATGTATTCCTTGGACACTTATGCCCAATGACACTGCACATTATCATCTTGAAAGACCCTGTTTCTATCCAGGAATAAAAAATACAACATGATAGACCTCATCCATGAAATGTTGGTCCATATGCACAAAAGATTCTAGTTCTTGCCAGCAAAACATGTCTCATAGTAAGCAACCACCACCTGCCTATATAGTGGGCACCATGCATAGGTTTTGTTTCACAACAAAACTTGTGAAACAAGTTCTGTTGTGAAATCCCATGTGCATTGTCATTTGGAATACAGTATTGCAGTTAACTTTTGCACAGTGACCTGCTGTTGAGCCTGTTCAACACTGTGCACCCTTCACTCACCACAACACCCCCTGCATCATCCTTTACAGTACTGAAATGGGAGGTGGTTTGAACCATTCAAAACCAATCTTTATATACCTTAACCACAGTGGGCTGTGAGGAACCAAGATATGCCCTTTGGCACCCGATTCACGAGCTCCAACAATCATTCCCTTTTTGTAACTCTGATATTTTTACTATGTCCACTGCTCTATAATGAGGATGTTTGGCTTTTTTAAACTGTGGGCTATGTGGCATAGTCAGCACGAGTGAGCAGCCTGTGTTTAAAAAAGGTATTTATTTATATAATTTTGTTCCTGTGTTATTACTTACGCTAAGATTTTTGGAGCAACTGCTCTAAAGATCTTAGTGTTAGTAGTAACTAGAGATTAATGAAAAACACAGTAACTCAGTTTCAAGAGGTTAATGAAAAAAAAAATTCACCTAAATGTTTGTTAGCCGACCGGGCTAGCCGAGTGGGTAAAGTACCTGCCCGGCAACCCAAAGGTCGCGGGTTCGATTCCCGCCTCGGGCTTGGATCAAAGTACTGCAAAAACCTTGGGAGGTGCAATATGGCCACAGAAGCCGATGCGCCAACAACTACCAAATCAAAAAAAAAAAAAACCTAAATGTTTTTGTGTGTGTGAAAACAGGTCTTTTATGATGCAAGACAACTTGGGACCCCTGATTACACCTATAATGGTTGCCTGCAGAATTAAAAAGGTAAAATTTAGGAAAACACTTATTTACCTGCAACCTATTAATTCAATGGTCTTAAATTATATTAAGTCTCCTAATGGAGAATCTGAGCTGAAACCAAAACCCAACTATAAAGCAGCAGCTGAATGTTAATAGCCTGTTATGTTAGTCAACAAGGTTTTGGTAGACTAAAAAGAAACTAATTTTTTAATTCATTTTGAATCTAGGAACACAAATTTTAGAGCAGATCACAGTTAACCAAGTGCACACAACTGATAGTGTCCAAATATCCAACTGTTTCTACAATTAAGGCAACTCCACAAGAAGTCTTCCTGCTCCTGTACCATCACCAAAATTTGAAATAACTTTCCCTTCCTAAAGAAAGAGACACCCAGTGGAAGAACTATACCTACTTGTACAAAGTGAGCTTAAGCAGGTAGCAGTGATACAGGATTAGGTTCCTCTCAAAAATACCATTACATTACCTTTTTAATTAATGATTAAAGGATTAATTTTTAATAGTTTTTTTTTTGTAGAATCATTAAACATAAGCAGCTGTCAGGTTTAACAGTACCATTATGCAACACTTATTTGCATGGAAACAGGTATGAAATGGTACCTAACTTTCCTGTGATTTGGAACTTCAGCTACGAAGTTTAAAAATTGTGGGTTTGCTTAAAGTTCAACATTATTTGTCATTCTGAGTTAAGTAAACACCCACGGTCTCATCTTTTTTTAAAGATCATAATATTTTGAAAAAAAATTATAAAATGGAAGCAAAGAATACCATATTTTTTAAATTTCTTTAGCAGTATTAAAATGTGTGTAATTAATTTTGCATGCTTAAGTTTTCAACTGGAAAATTGATAACCATGTTACCAATTCATGTCTATATTTTATATCTAAAACATTTTCAGGATTTAATCATTTTTAAATTTTTTGAAAATAAGTGATTACAATATTTTTTAAATATTCAATTTTTTATTTAAAAATAAGGTTACCTAATAAACATTGCAATCTATTAATGAAATATTGGTAATGTCCCAGCTGAATTCAGAAATACCCTATTTTGTTTTTTCAGAAATTAAAAATAAAATTGGCTGCAGGTGGCAGTTTTTTAATTTTCAGGTTAATGATTTGGTACGTGATTTAAATCTATCACAACAGCAGGCAAACTTATAAGGTGTAAAGTTTCTGAAGGAACTAAATAATGAAACAATATTATCAAGGAAGCTATAATCTAGCCATGATGGGAGACTTGATTTTTGCAAAGAGAAATACATAAAAAAAAAATATATTTTATTTATATTTTTTTAGCTTCTTTTGGATTAATATTTCTACATATAAGAATCTTCTTCTGCCTTAATCCTTATCCTACCTACTTGGGGTCAGTTTCTCTTTTACTCTCTATGCTTATTCCTCATCCACTCCATTTTTCCCCTTCTTCACTCTCCTATCAATATTTTCTGCTAATGGTAATAATCCACCCTGCACCTATTATATTTGTTACATCCTCAATTTCTCCACTGTACTGTAACCCCTAGATACTGAAATTTATTCTGTCATGTTGATTATTCTCGCAGCAAGTCTTCATTTTTCAGTTTCCACTAAAAATTACACTTTGTTCTACTAATCTTCAAACTATTAGACCACTGGTTTCCAATGTTTTTTTTAATAACAGCACCCCTAAGTAATTTATTTTATTTTGTGGTGGTACCCCTACTCAATTTTTTTCCTGTTAGATCAGATTCTCTCTCTATATATGTATATATAGTTGAACTTCCCTATAACAAACTAGATAAATCCAGCTAAAAAATTTGTTATAGAGAAATTGTTATACAGAGAATATCTTTTCTATTAAAAATTGTTATTTAATTAGAAAATGAAAATACATTTATTTTTAATGTATTTTATTTCAAAAACACTTATTTAAGTTACATTTACACAATCTTTGCAAGTATCACAAATTAAAAAATGTCTTATTCTCAAAGAAAACCTCATTTGTTCAGAGCATTAAAAACATTATCAGGAACATTTTCACAAAACTTGTAGACCCATACGAACCATTTTAAAAGCGTTAATCATCTCTTCGCGAGTTGGCTTTTCTTCGTGATCATGGTCTCATCTAACACTGTTCAGCAGTATTTCATCTTCATTTGGATGTTCTGTTGTAGTCAGATCTTGATCTACATAAACATAACTATCCAGTGTTGTTTCTGGACGATTCTAATAACGTCCAAAAGGTTTTCAGTTGTGAAAGGGACAATTCATCTTGTTTGCCCAGTTGTTGTTAGACTTCTGTATTCAATGCAAATCTTGCTTTCGAAAAACAATTTTGAATAGTGTATTCAGTGACATCGTTTGTCCAAACTCTTGCCAGTTCAGAGATGCAATCTCTAAGGTTAATTGTAACCTCCAAGTTTCTATTTTCTGATAATGCATTGTGACAACCTTCATTATTATTCTCTTTCGATAATGAAATTAAAAATTTTTAATAATGCCTTGGTCCATTGGCTGGAGTTTTGATGTTATGTTTGGTGGTAAAAACAACTTCACACTTAAGTTTGGCAGAAATACTGGCAGGATGTTCTGGACAGTTGTCAGTTACTAACACATTTTTTCTTTTGTTATACACCTGTCTAGTTTTAATATCCAGTCTTCAAAGATATCACTTGCCATCCACACTTTTTTTTTATTAAAGGTGTAGTCAACTTCCAAAGATTTTGTGCCTATAAAACATCTTGGGTTTTTTGATTTTCCAATGGCCAAAAGTCTTAATTTTTCACTTCCTGTCATATTTGCCCCCGACTAGCACAGTGATTCTTTCTTTCTTTGCTTTCTGCCCAAATACTTATCCTTAAAAGCAAGTGTTCTATTCAGTAGACATTTAAAGAATAAACCCATTTCTTCAGCATTAAAAACATCCTTAGGTTCATATTCTTCCAAAATCTTTAAGGTATTGTTCCTTGAATTGTTGCAATCTTCTTCCCTCACATTAACACTTTCTCCACAAATAACCTTTTCCACAATTCTGTGACGCTTCTTAAATTTATCTAGCCCCCCAGTGCTCGCATTAAATTCTGTATGTCCAAGGGACTGTGCAAATTTCAGAGCTTGTTGCTTAATTATTGGACCCAATATTGGTATATTCTTTTCACATATCATTTGCACCCATTTTAGAACAGCTTTATCAACATCTTCGTATATACACAATTTACTTGTCTGCTCCTCCTTCAATTGCATTTAAAATTGAGTCTAGATTTTTTAAAATCTTAGATCAGCTGCTTGCAGGTATGCCATATTTTTCCGCAACATCATTTTTCTTAAAACCCTGGTCACTATCATGAAGAATCTTTACTTTATCGTTAATACTTAAACACTTTCCCATTGTTTCCGCAATTGTAAAAATTACTCGACTGCAGCTCTTGCTGATACACACACTGCAACCTTCATGTGCTGGCCATATAGTGAATTGTTAGTACTGCCTACTCAATGACGTTCACGTGACCTTTCCTATTAATCACTTTGAACTTTGGTGATTTCTTTTATTTATTATTTTTTTTTTATGAAAACGCCAAACATGAAATGTATCAAAACCTATAGTACTTAGTACCATGCATGGGTTTCACTACTTCCGCTTTCATTCCTATATACATGAAAGAAAATTTAAGGTTAATGTATGCTGTATGTTACTTTTCAGAAAAAATTAATAAAAAATACAAGAGCTTACGTGATTGATGACAAATTGTTCTAAAAGAACAAAAAATAAAAAAATTCATGAAAACTATCTACTTGAAGTCCAGTTAGATGAGAACAGACCTATCATATAATGACTGACAGTAAGGTCACATCGTACAGTTGAGGTGAGAAGCGAATGTCACGCAGTAGGCGTTACTGAAATCAGACTATGGTAGCATTCTATGTATTGCTGCCGCAACTCGTTTTCCCCTGAGCCAACATCAATTTACAAATCTACCCTATTTATTGTAGTTTATGACCACTTTTCAGAAACCCATTTGATTTTATAACTGTAAAGAAACAAAGACCGTCCTACAGTCTTTGTTTCATGACATCCTACGGGCGTCAATGACCACAAGTATTCACTAAAAGGATAATTAATTCCAGATGCTAATGCACAATTTGGAGGGAAGGGGGGGCTGTATATTTGAGCAGCTGCTTAGCAGTAAATGCTTGAAAATCTTCAAAAATGCTTGAAAATCTTCAAAAATGCTTTTACTAATTTTTTTAAAAATTCGTTATAGAGAGACAACACTTCACTATATGGGGTAAATTTTACATGTAATTTCGTTTCGAGGTGCAATGTTTTCCAAAAAATTCATAATATAGAGAAATTTGTTAAATAAAGTTTGTAATAGAAGTTCCACTGTGTATATATATATATATATATATCTAATATTAAAAAGTATGTTATATGATAGTTATTACAATAATATAGCTATAAACAAAATTACAATTCATAATACAAATTATACATATACTGTATAATTTTATTCCTTATATAGAGATACTAAATAAACATCAATTATAGATCACCATAGAATTAAAAAGATACTGTATAGCTTTTTATAATGAATTAAATATATAAATTAAAAAAAAAAATAATAAGTTTAAGTAACTTAAACCCAAATTACGTAGCACCCCTGGAATGTTGTTGCTGCACCACGGTTGAAAACCACTGCATAAGATTACAGTAACCTTCTTCACTCTTTCAATATTAATTTTCTTTTTGCTCCTATCAAGACAATACCAAACACTATGGGATTTCCCCCTGTATCTTTTCTATTAACTTGCCTCAAACTATAATACACAAGTGTGACTTTAATGCCAATCCCTGGTGCAGGCTAGGGGTTGATATTAAACTCTTATTGGAATCAATTATTTCCCCACAGATAATGTTTACACTTGTAATGGAAATCCTGGACAACCCTAATGCATCTATATGGGATCCTATTTCTTCCCAGTTCCCATCATATTATTCCTTTTGGATTATCATAGACCTTCTTTAAGTCGCTATTGCATATCAATCCTCTTTTTACTAACTTCTCAATCAATTGCCACAGTACAAAATTGGCTCAATAGTCAGTCTTGATTGACATAAAAATCACCTTGTTTTTAAAGATTTCAGTTCCCTGCCTTAACTGTTGCTCCACAATTTTTCCTGCAGCTTCAATACAAGCACATGAACTTAATTCTTTGATAGCTGTCACAACTCTGAACATTTCCATTGTTTTTATAATTAGTAAATTAATAAGAGGAGTTTACCTCAATATAGTACGTGGAACACTTCCGTAAGATACCCTCCAGAAATTAAAACGGAAAAAACGAAAAAATCGACAACTTACCGGTACATTAAAGTACAATATAAATAATTAAATAATCAATTTAACACAATTCAAAATCAATTCAAAACAATTAAAATTCAAATTAACGCAATTAAAAGAATCTAACGAAAATATTCAAAACGATTTTCCTTCCTCAGAAAGATTTTCAGAAAGGAAGGAAAATCGTTTTGAATATTTTCGTTAGATTCTTTTAATTGCGTTAATTTGAATTAATTGTTTTGAATTGATTTTGAATTGTGTTAAATTGATTATTTAATTATTTATATTTTACTTTAATTATTTATATTTTACTTTAATGTACCGGTAAGTTGTCGATTTTTTCGTTTTTTCCGTTTTAATTTCTGGAGGGTATCTTACGGAAGTGTTCCACGTACTATATTGAGGTAAACTCCTCTTATTAATTTACTAATATTATTATCAATGTAGAACATATTGAGTATTACAGCTCTGATTCATACTATCTAATTGTTTTTATAAATAGGAACCACTATACTCTTCCTTCATTCATTGGCACAATCTAACTAGGCCAACCAATCCCTTATCCCTCCAACTACTGTCCATTTGGACCTACAGTTCTTCCTGTCTTCATCTCTGCCACTAACTTTGAGTTAACTTGCTCAGTCAAACTCACACTAAGCTAAAGCTTTTTTGTATGTCATCTTCACTGGGAGTATTGCCACTTTAGTTGAAAATAGCTTATTAAAAAAAAAAATGCATTGGCTAACATCAGGCCAAAATGGTTATCTGTGAAGGAAAAGTACTGGAGTTTATTTTCTCCCAGAGCCTGAAGTATAAGCAGTCTGTGTTAATAAAAATTAAAAAAAAAAAAAAAAATTCTACTCTGTGTCAATTATTAAGAAGTGCTGTCATTCACAAATTTTGTTTTCACAAGAGTTGGATTTGATTTAATTGCACACTCCAAATTCCACTGTTTCAGAACTTATAAAAGTAATCAAAATATTATAAATGCAATAAGATTAACTTAAGGTTTGTCTGGAATACAAGCCCTGCCAACGGAATGTTTTTCAAAAAATCATTTACTTCATGTATTGTGTTAATGCAATATATTTTTTTAAAGAATAGTAACACAACTGCACTGCCATATAGTTTTATATTGTATGCATATCAGACTAGGTTTACAAAAAGAGGCATAAGAATAAAGAAAAGAAAAAAAGGGGGGGGACTTCAAAAACACAGAAGCTTCACACATGTACAAATACAGTATGTATATAAACCAACAATGATTAATTTATATCAACTCTGATGCAAGACATTCTGTACAAGAAATCTATACAAAAGTGTATGACAAGTCATGCTTAAATAACATGGCATTGTAATATTAGTCAAGTCTTTTATTAACTTGATTTGAACATCACTGAGGAGGAAACAATTTTTTTTTTTTTTTTGTAATTCTCACCTAATTTTTTTTTTTGTAATTTAGTATTGCTGAATAACATTTCAAACCTTGAATTATTTAAATAAGTATTCCAACATTTATATTATAAATTATGTCAGTGAACAGTTTTTTGTAACCTATCATAATGAATATTTCACATAATCTAGTATTTTGAGTGGTTTTTTTTTTTTATAATTTATATCTGCAATCTGTTTTCTACATAAACTTCAATACACCCACAAACTGGTAAAATTTTGTTCTAAAAATAAATGAAACAAAACTAGTTTTCATCTAACAGGTTTTTACGAATGTTAAAACATTTTACAGTTCTCACTTTAAGAATGTGAATACATGATTAACTTACTGATAGTAATTAATTTAGTAACTTAAATTTAAAATAAGTCCAGAAGTAACACTAAGAAAAGGCATATACTCTTGTATATCTAATAAATTCCATGATTTAAAAAAGTTATCCACTTAGAAGTTATATTTAATATGAATTAGTATTCTGGTTGTTACTTTGTTGAATAATGGTTCAATAACATTGCACAGTACTAAACGAGAAAGGGGTTAAGAAAAGTATGAGGGGCAACTGTTACATGCAATATTGAAAAATCCACTTTGAATGGAGTCTGTATGACTAATACATTCTAAACAATGAGTGCTGTAATTGTAAACCTGATAAATTATTTGTAAAGGATACTTACGACATCTTGAAAATTATGTTGTATGTAGTGTGAATAATGCTATTATATTGAAGGGTATATTTGTTATGGCTGGTCTGTATACGCTTATATAGCATAATTAGAAATTACGCTATAGAATAAGTATAATGTAATTGCAAAAAGAAATGAAACGTCAATAACAAAATGCTTTTCCTAGAATTTAATGTATTATGCTTGTTAGTTTTATTCCATGCACAATTTTATATGCAATCTTAGATATAAATGATAACCACCTATCTGATTGCAAATAAGTTTGAAAGTTCAATTCAGTCTGAAAGAAAACCTGAAATACTTACTTTCATAAGATACAAGTTATAAATAAGGGGGGGGGGGAATGCAAAAGAATTCTTACTGCAATAAACATGTACCTTATCAAAAATAAACCGACTTAAGTAACTCAGACTTTCTGGATAGGCATGCTTGGATGTGTTAAAACCATGATATTAAAATAAACAAATATATAGTTTCATTCCATATAAGAAAGTTCAGTTTACAGAAGTAAAGAGATTTCAAATGAAAAAAAGCAGGACTGTAGATATGATTGTAGCTTTTCATCTAAGTGCTTGTTAGTTTAGTGAAGTGAAGTGAACTTTAAGTAGGTTACTGTAAGTGAGCTAATTCTTTCTTGTAATCTTTAAATAAAAAGTTAATTTAAATGATAATCTGTACTTCTATTATATATATATTACTTCAAAGAAAGCTAAAATTATAAACTACAAAAAAAAAAGAAGCCTCTCCCTCCAGACTGAAATTGAAGATATGTTTTGGCTGCATTCTACTTACAGTGATTACAGAAACTTTATGAAGTTCTAGATAAAAGTTTAACGTCTTTAAAACTTGGTTTTATTACATTGCATTGAGGTGAATAACTGTGACCTGGCGTTTAATTTTGGATAATAATTAAAAGAAATTCAGTTAGATAAACCTTTACAAAGGCTTAGTACTTTTACTGCAATATAATGGAGAGAGTGAAAAGACAGGTCCACATATATTTGTGGTTGTAGACAACAGATTTTGCTTTTCTCACTTTGTTTCCACATTACTGTTCAAGGTATAACAGAAATCTGGACCCAAGGAACTATGCACAGCATCTTCTTAAAGTTACAAAAACACATTTATATTATCTTACATGTTTAAGGAATTGAAATACATTCTTTCTCTATGGCCTTTTGTTTATGGAGAAAACCAAAATCCAAACTTTATAAAGCCCAGAAGCAAAGAGTGTTGCAGCACTGAAGGAAAATAGTTGGAATACATTCTCTCAGATCAATGTTTCTGTCCTCAAAAACATTCAAGAAAATATCTGCAATAAGAATTCATGTATCTATGGATGTTAATGAATAATATATATATATAGTTTCTTTTTCCCTACACGTACACACTTGCAATATATCCTGTATAATGTTGGTCATTTAATTTAATTTAAGAAATTATTAGAATGCCAAACCACCAACACTTCTAGTATCTTAAAAATGCAAGTTATTCAAGTTTGTTCCAACACGGAATATGCCACGACAGTTTATAATGTGTTGCTACTAAGGGTAAAAGTTTTTTCCCACTAGTTCATTTCATGTGCATCATGGTGAGTAGCATCGTGTTGCACTTCATAAATTGTTTTGTGGTTATAGAATTTAATTCTTAGGAATTAGTCTATAACCACAAAACAATTTAAGAAAATTCTAATTTGGTACTCTGAATTCATTTAAACACCCTCCCTAAACTTCTTTTTGAAGGCTTCTTTTTGAAGGCTGGTAATGAAAGTATATGTGGGGGGGGGGGGGATGAGGTAGCACTTCATGTAAACATTTGAAACCTATAAAGATTGAACTGAGAAATATACCAAATAGTATTCCAACTGATATATTCTATTTAAAACCATATTCTAGATGGAATCATTAGAAATTGATGAATACAGCAACAAGACATCTTTTTTATGCTTTGCGTGAGTTCTGTTCAAAATAGGTGTTTAATTTATATTTAAAGATTTACTTTTTAATCCACTTAATTGTACCTGTTAAGTTTAAGTACATATGTAAAGTAATAGTGATGAAACCAATGTTTCCTTAAAATTCTGTACAATTAGCAAGATGCAATAAAACAACTAAATATATAGGTGTGTGTGGGGGTATTTACTATTATTTACTTTATACAAACTAGCACCACAACACAGTTAGGAAACAAAGTTTTGGCAGCCTTCAACATCTTGTCATGACAAAAATAGTTTTGGTACAACACTGACTTTGCCTTGTGAAACAAACTGCATAATATGCCTAAAGCACTCTACAGCCACTGTGCTTTGTGTAAAGAGTTAGCAGTAAACTGACTAATTATAACACTCCTAACTCAGTGCAAAAATGCAGAACTTCCATGTATCACAACGATGCTAACTGGCATACACTGGGCTCCAAAAAACAAAAGTTACCTGTATTATTTATTATACAAATTTTCACAACAGCACAGTGATGGAAGATATCACTGATGAAAAATATTGAGCTCCAAATGTTTTGCTGTTGCTCCATCATACTAATGATTGTGCAGACCAGCATATTATTAATTATATAAAAAAAATTAAAATACTAAGATTTGTGAAAAAAAATTAAATAAAATTTCAAATCTCTTTCACTCTCTTCAAATTACATGGGGGCACTTTCCCTTGCTCTCTCAAAAAATAGATGGAACCACCCTTCTCTTAGTGCAATATTTTATCAAACAAAGGAAAATCACAATGATCTTAAAAAATTAGCAATGCACAGACCACAGTTCAGTCCTATTTACAAATCAATATATTTTACAAGTTTTTTAGTAGTTTAAAAACTCATTTTCAAACGTACTAACTAATTTTTTGTCATCTTCCACAAATAACTACTGTGTGGTAAAAAAATTACACACATGACTTAGCTTGAAAAACCAACTTATCAAAGCATTCCAAATAGGATACGATAATATTTCATAATATAGAATAGGAAAAAATTTCTGCTATAACTTAACTCTAAGTAAATGAATGTGAAACATCAAATTTTACTCTCACAGGAAAGGTTAAAAAAAAAAAAAAAAAAAAAAGGCAGCTCGGGTTTAAATTTTTTTTTTTTTTTTTTAGACTTAGTTTTTAAGTGTCTGTATTCAGAATAATTAGAAGATACTGATCAAATATAAATGTCAGCTGAGAGACCTGTCTTTATCATCCTTTCAACAGCACTGCAACCTACAAGCACGTACATGTTGTGGATATTAGTCCTCAACAACTAAGACATCACTTTTCTTGTACTTCTTAAAGCATTAATGATATTTAACACAGCAAAATAATTTTCACGTTGTTTGATCATCCAAAAATGCAAGAGTTGGCCTGTAATCCAACATCCACCTTTCTTCCATATCATCTTCTACAGGTGACCTAGAAGAACATGTACAAGCAGCATCACCTTCATCAGACTTTTGTGCCTTATATAAGTATTTTCTAAAGAAAAAAAAAAGGAAATTTTTTAGCATAAAAAATGTAGCACATAATCAAGCTGGATACAATTAAAATATAATTCTACAGAAAAATCTCAAGATTCGGGACCAAAAAAAAAAAAAAAAAAAAGATTTGAAGTTAAGTTTGAGTTATAGCACCCCTCTAACCTATGAATATATAATTACTACAACACCCCCCCCCCAGTTATTAAAATCCTCTGCAGTATGGCCAAAATGGATGACTTCTACACAATGGATAGGTTAAGCCAATGCTAGTGTTAACTTTATGTGAGAAGCAATTCAGGTGTTGATGCAAAATTACAAACAAACAAATTCAACACTGAAAAACCTTAAAAAAAAAAAAAAAAAAAATGCTCTTCACTAAAGAAACAGCACACTGGAAACAGGATATCCATGATCCTCATCCATTCCTGAAGCCTAATTAAGTTTTGCAATCCAAGTATAAGGCTAACATGACATGGGATGAAACACAAGGCCATTACATAGTCTAGAAAGAAGCTGGATATGATGGTCACAGTTGTAAACAATGAAGTGATTGACCTCAAAAGCTGTGTACTCTGTATTTCATAAGTGGCATTTCTGAAACAAAAACTGAAGTCAAAACAAGCACTAAGTGATCAACAAAGCATCTGAAATGTACTGGTTCAATGCGATGACAAGATGCTCTGACACGATGTGCCATGGAACCAACAAAGTTTTGAAAAGTGACATTTGAATAACGTGCCCCGTAGTCCTTATGATATTCACACTTTGTGGTAAATATTTGCATTATCATTTTGAAAGTATATCCACTAGGTGTACCTGAGAAAAACATGCTTCACAAAGGGACATGCAAAGAAAATGTGCTTCACATCATTATGCTTCCTCCAGCAGCCATTGGTACACAATAGGATTCTAGTGCATCATGGTTTCCTCCATGTGTTCACTCTTCTTTGGTGCTGGGAGGTGTAAATCAGGATTCCGCCAGGGTATATAACTTGTCTCCATCATCTGTATTCTCAGCATGAACACTACTTACATTTTGGTTAGTATCTGATTAGTGGCTTCTCTGAAGATTGTCAATTCTGTAGTGCATTCTTTGTAGGATCTTTCACATGGTGCAGGTACTGATGCCTTTGATGTTCCCATACTAAATATTGTTTGGCAATGATTACACTTGATACTACAGATTTTAGCACTTTACTCTGTCACCTTAGATTTTTAGGCACAGCTGTGTGTCTGTTCACTGATGTTTTCCAGGCATCTCTCTCATTTATTAAAGATTCAAATAACATCTTTGGGCACTCAACATGCAGCCATCCTCTTCTGTAGCAAACTACTAAATTCACACCAACAATTATAGCTATTTGGAAGCCCACAAAATCCTGTATTCTTCATTGCCAGTGAACTGATTTGGGAACTAGTCAGGTTACACAACTTTATAATGCTCTCCCACACACAGTCTGTGATCTCTTTGATTTACATATTTTTGCATACAATCCAAATATCTCCAATAAAATAGTCATGCAGAAAGGCTGACAATAACCTGTTATTTAAAAAATAAATAAGTGTACAGCTACTGGCAAAATACAAGTCCTTATTTCAGTATGAGATTGGGCAACTTTGGTGCCATATCTGATATAGTAATGTTTGCTTATAAAGGAATTACAGCACACCAGAGTCATGAGCTAGAAGATTACAATATCACTAGTATAATAAATCAAATCAATGACTTTTTAAAAGGAGAAAACTTTATTTACATCAGATCCATCATCTAAGCATTGTTTCAAGGATAGGTTTTTGGTTGTTTTACCTAAAAGGGTAGTTATTCTAACAGTGGTATAGGGTTATTGTTAGCAAAGGTATGATTGAAGTTGCAACATTTTTTTTGAATGGTTTGAGGATTCACATGTTGTAAGGAGGAGGAATGAGGAAGTTGTGGCCTATTTAGCAGCTTAACTTCTTCCTTTTTTGTTCAAATGCATACTTATACTTCAAGAGCTAAAGTTCAGGTTTGATTTGGAGAAGTTTATTGCCACTGCTTCATACATTGAGCCTTTTATAATCTATATATATATTATGGCCATTTAAAATCTATAAAAGATTCAATGTATGAAGCAAAATAAGACCATTTGCTTTTTTTCTATTACATATGCTAACCTTGACCAGATTTGTTCAAGGAGATGGTTAGAATATGCCCTTGTTTTCTCAGAAAAAGCAGTGCTGAGTAATTCTGTGAAACATCACTGCCTCTAAAGCCATTAAGACTGCATGGAGTTCAGCAATAAAGATACTACTTTCCAGCACCACCATGGTCTTTGATTTTGGTGCCATCAGTACCTATTGGTATACAAGAACTATAATGCAAAGTAAAAGCTTCATGGCATTGTTTATAATTCTGTGGGGAGAAACTATTCTCCCTATGAGAGGAGTGATGTGGGACAGAGCCAGTGAAGTCAGCTGGTATGGCTAAATTGGAAAGGTCAAGTTGCCAACTCTCAAGCAAAGAGTGAAGTTGAAAGCAACTGTCTTATTTTCTGTGGTGTTCAAGTTTCCCCCATTTTGGGAAATAAATACGGTCAAAGCTCTATACAACAACCCCCCAGGGAATGGCAATCATTCATAAAATCAGCAACAAAACATGTAAAAGCTTGAACATTTAATGTAATTCTACTAATACAATATAGTATAATCTTATTTATAATATGTACTACAGTATTAAACAAGAAAATTATGACTGTAAATTTTGCATTGATTGTAGGGTACAGTAGGGTTAAAATGAAATTGTGAATTTCACTACATAGGCTACATACCTATCAAGACCTAACAAGAGAAATGTTTCATGCTTGAAAATAGTCTGTCAAAATAGAGCATGTTTTAAAAGATAATTATGAAGGTGTGTGGTAGCAATTTCACGTTTGCAGTAAGTGTGCACTTGACTTGGGGGGGGGGGGGATGTAAAAGTTTAATTCTTGATGAGCATTTTTCACTGAAACTTCTTATTCAATAACAGTAGGCTCCTCGTCTTCATCACTAAAAATTTCAGAAGATTCCATTACATCTGCAACAAGTTCCTCTTCATTTGTGCATATCCTTAAACATTCAACGACCACATCCACTTCTCCATAATCATTGAAGCTTCACTTTTGCTGTAAGTTTAGATGATGATACACTTGCTAAAATGTTTCTTTCCTATTATCAGACTGTTCTTCACAATTAATAGAGGAAGAAGCATGTGAAACCTCACACATTACATCATTCAAGGTGGTGATGGATCAAAATAAAAATAATAAGCTTTTTTTTTGGATAAAATAATGTTTCTCTGTATCATGTTTTTTCACTCTAGTGACAGAGCTTAATCTTATGCTCACTATAGAAATAAGTTATTTACAAATCCACCTAAGTTGCTAAATATAATTTTTAATTTAACAGCATCATCCAAGGGACTTCTTATCACACAGTAGGTTTTTTTTTTTTTTTCCCCCAGTAGATGTTGGTGCATCGGCTTCTGTGGCCATAATGCACCTCCCAAGGTTTTTGCAGTACTCTGATCCAAGCCCGAGGCAGGATTCGAACCTGCAACCTTTGGGTTGCCAGGCAGGCACTTTACCTACCCAGCTAGCCCGGTTGGCCACACAGTAGGTGGCTGTGACCTTGTGCTGAATGTTGAATCTTGTGTAGAATATAAATGAGCAAAGAAGGAGGTGGAAGTTAAACTCTCAATTAAAACAGTACCCTGCTCCTTTACTAAAAATACACTTATGAGGGTATGCTTAAACCCTTTCTCATGTAACTCTGGGTGACACAGTGGTTCACTAACTGCAGAATGTGCAATTTATAGAACCAATACACTGATGCTTTACAGGCTTAGATGCTTTGACAAAAAGAGCAAACAGCCATGCTGTTTCAAGATGACAGATTATAATAAAAATACCACTCTAGACACTCTCACATAAATCTAGTTTGATTTGACAGACAGTGTTCACATAAACCTGCTTTCCATTTTTAGAAAGCAGTTTAACCAGAGATGAAGTTCAAAATAGCACTGGATATTATGTATCCATGGTTTTATTATGCTTTTAATACTGTTATGAGGATACTTTGAGAATACACAATGAGAATACTTTTCAGCTGAAAAGTATTCTCATTGTGTATCCTCTTAATTTTGAAAAGTATTCTTTCAGACAATATGCTTTTGGGATGCTAGTTCTACTATCCATTGATATAGGAATGTTTGCAAATAGTTCGAGGAATATGATAGCAACGAGCAGTATGTAACATACATATCATTACTATTTGAGTTCATTACTGCATGTTGAAACAACTTGTGAGCAGGCAATTTAAATGTTGCTCATATTGTTTAACTCAGTGTTTTCCAAACCTTTTTTACTCGTGGATCCCTTTTGGTTTCGAAAAATAACCACAGATTCTCACATTCTAGCTCACTTAAATATGGGGTGCCTGGACAATAGGTATCCAAAATTAAAAATTTATATCTCAGAATTGATATATATATATATACACATACAGTCTACATTTTCAGACTGCCACACAACAAAAAAAAAACTTGAATAATAAACTGTCACTATTTGAGTATACAATCAATTGTACCTCATAAGCTACTTACTAGTGTGAAGAATGGTGTTATTTTTTTCGTTTCACAGAGCCTTAAAGTTGGGAGTGATTGTAGACAACTGAATTCTCGGGTCAAGCGAGACATCCAGTCTGTAATGATATTTAAATTTTGTTTAAAAAAATAAGTAAAATTCAAAGTAGCCATTACAGAAATTATCCACAGATTCCACCGGAACTGCTTGTGGATCCCAAGGGATCTGCAGGGCAGTTTGGAAATCACTGGTTTAACTGAATCCTTTTATCCAAACAAAATGTTGCCATACTTTTGTCAGAGCCTTATTAAAATCTGTAAAGGACCCAGTCAACCACAGTACGTTGAACCACAGCCCTTATTAACTGCACGAGTAAAGTCTTAAAAAAGTAACCAATGCTTGTTTCACCTGGATATCAAACTACAGAAAATTTTTATCAAAATGTGGTTTCTACACTGGTAGGTCTATTTTAAACTTTGTGACGAAAACCAAAGCTGAAATTTAAGATCCATTTCTTTGAAAAATGAACACCTAACCACAGTCTTAAAAAATAAAAAAAAAAAAAAGCCATTAACTCTGCTTGGAGTCATAGGATAATGTGACCTGCATTTGCTCTAAGGGGTAACTTCCAAAACAGCATTGAAAGTTTAGAGAAATCTGCTGCACTAGGTAGGATTCAAGCACAAAATGCAGTATCTGGATCTTGAAATGGTACTTTTGGAATGGCTAATGCTGAATCATTTGCACATTGAATGGATATTGAAAAATTTAAAAGTTCAGATGGTTCCAGAAAGACTCGTCATGGCCTATTTTTCAAAAAAAGTGGCGAAAGTGCAGCCATGGACATTTACGCTACAAATGAATGGAAGGAAAATCATTTAAAAAATGGGTTTATTTTTGCATAAGACCACAATGATGTCTTTGGTGCTGATGAAACTAGAACGTTTTTCAAATTGTCACTGGATACAACGCTTACATTTAAAAGTGAGAAATGTAGTGACAGAAAAAAGGCCAAACAATCAATTACCATTCTCCTAGCAGCAAAACATGTCTTGTACAGAGAAGCGTCCTCTTTTAATCATTGCAAAAGCCCAGCAGCCTGGATGCTTTAAAGGTGTAAAGACATTACTGATTATGTATCAGGCAAACCAAAAGGCACGGATGACATCACAAATCTATGAAGAATGGATCAGAGACTTCAATCACAGGATGAGTGAGAAGAATAGAAAAATTTTGCTGTTTGTTGATATTGGAGGCTTGAAGTGGTGGAACCCATGTTTAATCTCTAGAGCTAAGTTCCGGTCAACCCTTCCCTATCTCTTCCATCATGCAGTATGATTGATGACTTGAGGTTATGATGAACGTCGTGGCGAGATCCAATATTCTTTATATTTCGAGAGTACAGCTCTAAAACGGTGTTCGCAGGCTGGCCGCTAGTTAGTACACTGCACCGAACCTATTGGTAACTCTCTAGGAGGCTTCCGGATCAGCTAGTGTATAATCTTGCTACCTCTACTCTGCCAGATAGTGACTGGAGGGAGTCCGAGTAGTGTGTATGCGGGAAGCATTGTCGAGGCCACGTTATGTCAAGGATCTGGGTATATTCTTACCACATGTCCCACCCACTTTTTCTTATTATCGAATACACCATGAATTGTCGAACTAATAGAGCAAGCTTATCTGCGAAAAGATCTAAACCTCTCAAGGACTTCCTCTCAATTCTAATCTCAACGATGTCCATTTCCACTTGCAGTCTACCAAACCTCATGTACTTTTTCTGACAGAATCTCACTTATCGGTTGATTTAACTACTGCTCATCTCAGATGCCCAAATTATTCGCTGTATGATTCCTTTCGCCTCAAAGGTGGTACCTGTGCATATGTCCATTCTGATATTCCCTGTCAGAGACTTGGCAATTTGGAATCTCCTCTCTTTGATCTTCTCTGGCTTAAAATCTCTCTACCTCATTGTGTCAAATTCGTCTGTTGTCTCTACCATTCTCCCAACTCCACTAATCACTTGGAGCTCTTTGACTTCCTATCTTTGCAACTTGACTTTCTCCAGTCCAACTCTCCTAACAGTGAGGTAATTTTCCTTGGTGATTTTAATGTTCACAACTCTAGCTGGCTTCTGTTTTCTAGTCACACAGACCCAGCAGGTCGAGACGCTGAGGCTTTTGCAATTACTAATGACCTAGCACAGATTGTTCATTTACCTACAAGAATACCGGACAATCCTAATCATACAGCCAATAACGCTTGATCTTTTTCTCACAAACAACCCTTCTAAGTGCACGGTTGAAGTGAGAGGTCTTTTAGGCACTTCAGATCACAAATTGGTGATTGTCTCTTCTCCAATGGAACCTTTATCTCACATGGCTATCCCCAACCTCGTGTTGTTTGGCATTACAAGAATGCAAAATGGGATGACCTGTGAGACTTCTTTTCTTCTTTTCCTTGGTCGGATTACTGTTTCAAAACTTCTGATGTCAATGTTTGCTCAGATCGTGTCAGTGAAATTATTCTTGCAGGAATGGAATCCTTTATCCCACACTCTACTTTAAAATCTCATCCTTTATCTAAACCTTGGTTTTCCAATAAATGTGCTAAGGCTGTCCAAGAGAAGAATGTTGCATATCGCAATTGGCTTGTTTCTAATTCTTCAGTTTCATTTTCTGCCTACACCAAAGCTGGCAACAATTGTAAAACAGTTATTAATCAGTCCAAACTAGAGTCTGAACAGGCTAAGAGTAGAAAACTTGCTTCTTGCCCTAATGGTAGCCGTGCATTCTGGTCTCCTGCCAAAGCTATTGGCTGCAAATTTTGCTCATCTCTGCCCCCACCTCTATCCAAACTAGATGGTTCTGTTGTCACTTCAGCCAAGGATAAAGCTGACCTGCTAGCATCCCATTTTCCTTCTAGCTCATGTATTAATGATCTTGGTAAAACACCTCCCACCATTCCCAACACGCTCCAATGCCTCCTGTGGTCTTCCGTCAAAAGGATATCAAAAGGATTTTGATAAATCTTGATGGTAAGAAAGCTCCAGGTCCTGATGGTATTCTCCACTTGTTCTCAAAACCTGTGCTCCTGAACTTACTATTCTTTGCCGCCTTTTCTCACTTTCTTATTCTAAAAGGTGTTTTTCCTTCTGCTTGGAAATTTGCTCATATCCAGCCAGTTCCTAAAAAGAGTGACAAATCCCTCCCATCCAATTATCGTCCCATTGCAATTACTTCTACTCTTTCTAAAGTAATGGAGAAATCAATTAACCGCCAACTCTTAAACTACCTAGAAACCTTCCGTCTGATAAACGATCGCCAGTATGGATTCCATCAGTGTCGATCCACTGGTGATATTCTGGCTTATGTTACCCATTTATGGACTAATTCAATGGAAAGGTTCGGTGAAACACAAGTAGTTGCTCTTGACATCTCAAAGGCTTTTGATCGTGTTTGGCATAAAGGTCTTCTAAACAAGCTTCCATCTTATGGTTTGCCAACTGCTTTTAGTAATTGGTTATCCAGTTTTCTCTCTGATCGCTCACTGTGGGTAATGATAGATGGCTCTGTCTTCTAACTTCTCCACTAATGCCAGTGTCCCCCAAGGTTCAGTTCTTTCTCCCACTCTTTTCCTCTTGTATATCAATGACCTTCTTCCACTGACTGGAAATCCTATCCATAGTTTTGCCAATGATAGCACATTGCATTCAACTTTTCATTTTGAGAAACCTTGTCCTGCTCATTCAGCTTCAACTTCTCGAAAATCTGCTACCAATTCCTTAAATGTCGATCTTCAGGTAATTCTCCAGTGGGGCAAAGACAACTTAGTTGATTTCAACCCTTCTAAAACTCAATCTTGTCTTATATCTCGCAAAAAGGATTCTTCTGCTCCTATGCTTATGTTTAGTGACAATCCGATTTCTAGGCAAAATGATACATTTCGTTTGGGGATTACCCTGACTTCTAATCTCTTGGCACAAGCACATTACAAATATTGCTTCCTCTGCATCTAAAAAACTTGGTTTTCTCTTTTGCTCTCAGCGTTACTTTTCTTCCAAACAGCTGCTCACTCTGTATAAATCGCAAATCGACCCTGCCATGGAATACTGTTCCCATCTGGGGTGGTGCCCCCAAAACCTCTCTCAGGCTTCTTGATTCCATTCAGAAGAGGGCAGTTAGGTTAATTAATGATTCATCTCTAACAGAGTCTCTCCACTCGCTTTCTCATAGACACATTATTTCTGCTGCATGCCGCTTCTACAGATACTTCCATGGGCACTGTTCTTCTGAATTAGATTCTATAATTCCCGCTCTCTCTTTCAAAACAATCCGAACACGTGCCGCCAACATCCATTTACTGTCCAACTTCAAACCCACAGAACCAACTTTTCATCTTCCTCATTTATTCATTCAACTGCCGTTTTCTGGAACAACCTTCATACATACGTATTTCCTGAAAATTACAATCTACAGAAGTTCAAGTCCAATATCAACAAATATCTTCTTTCGTCTTCTCAACCTCCAACCCAAGCACGGTACTAAGTACTATAGGTTCTAATACCTCTCGTGTTTGGGGTTCACATAAAAAAAAAAAAAACTGCAACCCTTGTTGTCAAGTAAACAACCTACCTGCAATCACTGTCAAGTACCTACCACCAAATATGTCACTTCTTCAGCCACTCAATCAAGATGTAATCCAGTGCTTTAAGAAGAAAACACTACTGAAGAATGCTATTTAAACAAAATTGTGCTGTCTTGATGGGATGAAGTTGATGAAAAAGTGATCATCAACTTCTTCAAACATGCTGGAAGCTTCCAGGATGAAACTTGTCTATCTCTTAAGATAGCCATACAAAATGGTAAGTTATTAGCTAATATGCATGAGGAGCTGATAAGTTTTAAGTCTTTCCTATAAAGAAAGAAGCTAGGTAACCGAAACTGACTTATCCAAAATACTCACAAAGTCAGTATTTTCCGCAGTTAGTATTTAATATACTCAGTATATAAAAATACTCTGTCAGTATTTCCTCCAGCTTTTTTATACCAATCTTTTTTTTCTGAATTTTGTTCTGTAATCCTGCTCTCCATCACTGCAATAACATCATTAGCCTGAAATTTTGTACTTTTCAAATGTGTGAACAATGAATTCAAGAGTCCCTCTGAGTTCAGTTATCATCCCTTTATTGTTTTCAGTATTTATTAACAATACTGATGAAGACATATCAAGCTCAACATCTAAGTATGTGGATGATACAAAGGTTGGCAGGATGCTTAATGACACGAACCTGGGCATTCTGCTGCAACAAGACCAGCTCTATTTCAAATTAGAAAGATGGACTGAAAAGTGGCAACTGAGGTTTAATGTTGATATATGTAGCAGTAATCCTAGAATAGCATACCAACTACATTAGTAAAGAATGAAAAAAGACAAAAACATATTGAATGTGATAATTGTACAATCCAACTTGTTCTCTGAGCAGCTGACAGGCCATGGGGGTTCTGTCAGTATTATACAGGAATTTTTCCAGCACAAACAAGGGATGATTATCCCATTGTATAAGGCAATGGTTAGACCACATCTGAGTACTGCATACAGGTTTGCAAGCTGCTTTTTTTTTCTTTTTTTTTTTTTTTTAATGAAAACCCCAAGAACAAGAGTATTAGAACCTACAGTACTCAGTACTGTGCATGGGTTAAGGGTTGAGAAGATGAAAGAAGATACTTGTTGCGAACACTGTTTTAGAGCTGTACCCTCAAAACATAAGGAATGTTGGATCTTGCCATGATGTCCATCATGGTGAGATTCCCAGAGCTCTGCTCTGGAGACTAAACATGGGTTCCACCACTTCAAGCCTCCAACAAGTAAAGTGGTGGTATTGCATTGGTTGATGAGTCATCTACCATCTAATATTGCCTGGTAACATGGGGGCATTCCTCTGTGTGTTGTGGGCACCACTACTCGACCCCTGCTTACGTTGGTTCGCACCTGGATGGTCACCTCTAGTATACGCTAGGTGATGTATTTCAGGACTTGCATATGGGTATACCCAGGGCTACTAACAGCCTCACAATCGTGAAGGGCAAGCAGAGGATTTGGTTGTCACAGACCAATCAGACTTTGCTGAAATTTAATTTGAGTGTCACCTGAATATCAGTTCTATTAAAATACTAGACTCCCAGGTAGCAAATCCCAGCCTGACATACCTGAGAGAATGCCTGTGACAGCCTCAAGGATCATTTTAGGGAGGATGATAATCTGTTGGAATAGGTGCAAAGAGCAACAAGATTAATCAGGAGCACAAAAGAGTACTCTTACTAAGAAAGACCAGAGTTCTGCAAATTGCAGCATTTGAAAACTAGGCACCTGTGAACAGACCTGACAAGTGTTTAAGGCTTTAAATGGATTGAGTAAACTAAATGCTGATGGCATTCTTTACTCTTGCAGAACAACATACATAAAGAAACCTAAACTTAAAATAAAAAATGATGGTTGCAGTACAGATGTACAAAATTGTTTCCACCCAGAGAATAACTGATTGCTGGAACAAACTTCCATTTCATGCTGTAGAAGTGGTGGAGATAGTGTGAATAAATTTCAGGAAGGTTTGACATATTATCAGAAGAGGTGGACAGTTTTTTTTTGCTTATATTGTATAAGCTTGCATCACTTCTAACATGAATAAGCATAATTGAAAGGTAAGTAACTAGTCATTATAATAACACTCATTTGTAGTATTAGAATGCTCTTATCTAAGTGTATTATATATCTGCAAGCATATCCTAAAAGAGCAAAGAATAATGGCTAGTCTTGAAAAAGAGAATTGGATATACTTATTAAAAAAATATTTCACCAACATACCGCCGAGCAAGCTTGATCATTTCTTCTTTTCTACGAGCAAGCATGCGCTCTCTTTCCCTTGGAGACTTAGAAAATCTAGAGCCCAGTCCACTTAAAGTAGGAATTGGAGACTCCTTATAGCTAATATACATAAATAAATTATATATATATAATTTAATATATATATATATACACACAAACACACAAAAGAAATCTTAATTACAAATATGAAAAAATTAATATAAATTAACTATTTAATTATTTCCAATAGAGTCCCAATGAAGAATAGTCAAAACAAATATTCATAGAGAAAAATGAGCAGAAAAATCATCATTTCAATCGCCTACTGACTAACTGATTTCATAATACAGTCGATTCCGGTTAATTGGGACACATCGGGACTAGTGCATTTTGGCCCGATTAAGCGGCTGCCCCAATTAACCGAAGTTTCACATAAATAGTTAAAAATACAATGTACCCCCCCTTTTAGAATTGGTTCACTGTACAATCAAATCACGTTACGATGGAGTCACTATAGTAAAGTACCGTTCACTATAGGATGTGTAGTAAGCGGCGGTCATTGTGATCACGTTTGTGAATTGAATTTTAATTCTATTAAACAGCGATTCTAATTAGCAAAAATGGGAGGAATATTATCCACAGGCTATAAAAGTAAAGATATATTAAGCACAGATTTGCCCTTTATTACCTTACCAATTAAAAATTAAATGATACCCTAAAATCGGAAGAATATACTGATAATCGGAATAATTAATACGTACTGTAATATGTACATACTAACTAGTTGACATTTGTGTTCACTGACAATTGTGGGTGGGGGTTAAAATTTAAAACAGTAACAAGATAAACAATCAATAACAAAGGACACGGCACACACAAATTGCAGGTAACACGGTAAGTACAAGTCAGAACGGAGTAACGAGTTACAAAGCTTTAAAAAGTAATGAAGAGAAGATCTGAAAATTTTTTTATATGATTGAAGATTCCATGGAAATGTAAACACATTTCACCATAATAACCCACAGAATTCCAGTTGATCAAAACATTTGGGAATTTGGATGGATCTCTTTCAAAGCAGTCTCCTTGATGGCGTATACACCAGTGCCGATGCAACTTCTGCAAGCATTTCTGGTAGGCTTTATTTTGGAATTGCTATCTTCTGAATAATTTCTTCAGTCATTGCAAACTGCAACCTTTTAGGGAGCTTTAAGTTTAGGAAAAAAATCACAGAGGGAACTGCTAAATCCAATGAGTATGGTGGGTGCAGGAGTTCTTGGTGATGGAGTATTCCACAAATTTCGGAAATTTTTGAACGGAAAGTGCTGAATATGCAGAGGCATTGTCACAATGCAAACTACAATTCGCTGAAGCCCATTTTTCCAATCATTTTCTGAACAGCATTGCACAATCACTGTAAAACTGTTTTGTAGTATTACTAGTTTGCTGTTTGACCATGCAAGACAAATTCTTAATGAAAAATTACACTGCAAGTAAAAAAATATAAGTATGACCTTCACATTTGATGCAGGTCCAATTTTTTTTTTTTTTTTTTTTTTGGGCTTCTGTTTCGAAGTCACACCCTCACATTTTATCATCAGTAATTATGGAAGAAACAGTGATGGTTAGCAGCACACTGACAAATATCCTGACGTGAGAAATAGCCGATTTCTGTGATCATCAGAAAGTATGTGAGGTAGAAAAGAAACAAGTCACATTCCCAAATTTTGAATTAAAAATAACTGACATGTCCCATAAGAAACACCAATTTTACTAGCAGCTTTACAGATAGTTAAGCATCGATCATTCCCCATTAGATCACAAACATAAGAGAATGATTAATTAGATTTAAGTTGAAATGTGGCCAGAGTGAGTTGAAGATGGGTATAACCCTTTTTAAATACTGTAACCACTCAATAGTCTTTGAATGATACATGGCATCTCCAAAAGCTGTTTTTAACATTTTCTAGGTTTCATTGCACTTTTTCTAATCAGAAACAAAACTTTGATGCAAATTTGCTGCTCAGTGCAAACAAACAAGTGATTTATGCATTACTATGTCTAGCTGCTGAATATGTGACAAATCAACTTGCTATGATGCCACAATTTCAAGATACAAAGTGAGCGCCAGATTTTTTTTTTTTTTAATCACATCTAGTACATTAAAATCCCATTACAACCAAGCTTCTCAGGGATTCACAAATCCTTTTGCTAAAAATTTCAAAAAATAACATTAGCATAAATAAATTGTGCATCACTTTTTATAATATGCAAGTAGAAATTTCTACTTTATTTTTTACTGAAATCTCTACTTTAAAATGAATAATAAATAAATAAAATTACAAAATACTTGTAATGTAAAGGTAAAAATATTTTTGTTCAGAGAGTGTCACTTAAAAAGCATATTTTACTTACATGAAATATTGCACACTGGGCTTATTACTTTTCACACTGATAAGTCAATTTAGGTTTTTTTTAATACAAAAATTCAACTTCAGTGGAACTGAAAATATTTGAAGGGTTAAAAGAAAAATAAAAGCTAATCATTCAAAAAGGTAGAAAACACAGTAAAGAGTAAATATTCAATTTTTTTTCCACTACCCTTTTCTTCCCCCTTCAAAAGGAAAAGAAAAAAAGTTTCTGTACTTAACAGTATGATTTTTTAAAAATTTTAAGTCAGTATGTTCAGGAGCACAAGTGGACATTGAAAATAACTAATCTGGTTTTATTAAGTGTTGAATCCAGGAGGGATGAGTTTCACCCCGGTGGAATAAAATCCCCCCCCACACACACACCTGGCAAAAAACGGTAATTTTTATTTTAATATTCATTCAAAGACCTTGGATGTTGAAATTTTCACCACATTTTTTGTTTAATTTTAATTGATCCTTATTGCACTCTTTAGGGGCCATATTATCAGTTTATATAATGTTGTAATTATAAAACATGAATTCAATAAATTTGTGTCAAATAAACACAACACAAAAATTCACATCAACTAAGTGTGGTACTCGTTAGGTGGTACACAGTGAAAATAAATCACTAAAATTCAAAAGACAAAATTTACAAAATAATTAAATGAGCAATATTTCTAGCTACAAAAATTGTAACTAAAAGTCACTATTTCAAGTGTCGGCATTTTCATTTTATGGTTTTCAGGTTCCCTTTATTTTCACACAAACCAACTCTTGAGTGTTTCACACAAATGGCCTACTTGCGACTAATTCTTTGTTTGTATATTGTAAACAAGACAACAACTCGATCACAGGCAGTGAATAGATGTCCCCGCAGCTTTCAGGGGAATTGCTAAACAATGTCTGGGCAGAGAGAGGAGTCTACTGCAGCCACTATTTCAATTGTCAGCATTTTTGCTTTGATTTTCACATTCCCTTTATTTTATTTTTTCACGGCAAGAGTCTACTTGTGGCTAATTCTTCCTTTGTATACTGCAAAAAAGAAAGTTTGGTTGCAGCCTATAAACAATACATTAACTTTTGATTATAAATGTATCTGTACTGTAATACTGCATGAAGATAAGCTTAGAAGACCCGAATGAGTTATCTGGAAAAATTAATAAATGAAGTGCAAAGAAGAATAAGATTATAATACTTGCATGTCTGATTATAATTTGTATGATTTTTTGTTGCAAATTTTAATTGGTGATTTTCATATGATTAAACTGATTATTGTCAGTAATGTGGTTTTTGTGAACTGACTACATGTTAAATAATAAATATTTCCTTTTGTTTCCTATTCTGATTTCTCATATTCTCTTATCATAAACATTCATAAATATACAGGTTTCTTTGTAACATATACATATGTTGTAAATATTAAATAATAATAAAAAAAATATACACAAACTATATGTACACCCCCAAAGTTTACACCCCCTCCCCTGGTGCATGTTAAAACACACAGCTTTCAGTCCCTGTGTATAGGCATTTAATATTCTCTATTAATGCCTTCCCCAGTGGCTTATCATCACTAGCATGGGGGCCCTCAAGAAAAATATTTTATTAATAATTATTATATTAATAACAGCTGCTTTTATTGGCAAACGCTGAACAAAAATATCAGAAACAGTTCCACAAATATTTATCTAATACAAATAAATAGATATACATAAAACAAAGTATAAAGATATGAACAAACTGCTCAATTTTAATCAGTATTTATTAATGTTAACAGAAATACAACAAATACCAGGCATCACACAGGTACACCACTAAGATTTTAACTTTTCTTGCTTTCATTTCAGCAAGAGTTGTTACAATTTTCTTGATATCTAAGTTACATGCCTATTGATTTTCTATAGATAAAATAGAAAGTCCCAACATTCTTTCATCTGTTGTTGTACTTCTCAAATAACTTTTAATAAACTAATTTTGAGAATGACTATTCTGATGTTGCCAGTGTTACTGGAAAAATTAAAAAGAATAAAACAGAAGTGAAAATATTAGGGAAAGCTGAAATAAGAGTAATTTTGAATAATTACTAATTCTGATACCTCCCTTATAGAAAAAATCTTATTTATTTCTGGTTTAAAACTAGCTATGAATGATAGGAGTTGAGCACTAAAGGAAGACGTTAAATCTAATTTGTACCCACTGTACAGATGTTCTGCAGCTTTTCAATTCATCAGTTTCTCTTTATAGAGTTATAGGGTACAGTGCAGTGATCAAATTTAAACCCTGAAAACGTCTTGAGTTTCCTTAGAGTTCTGTCAAAGGTAGCATTGAATACCTCAATTTTAAAATGATGTCCTGCACTCGTAACCTTCTGATCATCACATAACTAACCATCCATTCATTTGATTTTATGCATATGAAAATCTTGAATTTTGTTTCTGTTCTCCATGCTGGTGACAGATTTTGTGCACTTTCTTTAAAATGATTAAATTTTTTCCTTGATTCTTTCAGACTTCCTAGTATGGTGTGTGTAGCACCAAGATTCTTTCGACAGGTCAATACTTGGTGACTGTAATAGTGTGGAGATGGCATCCACTGACTGCAAAAATATTTGAGAGGATTAACTAAAAGCAGCAGCTTTTAGTTAATACTCTCAAGATTGAACATTTCATTATGTTCAAATTTTGGTCTTAATGCCTTTGAATTTAAAATTTCCTCTTTTTCTGAGTAGAATTATTTGAGATAATGTCTTCATCACATTTGTAAATTTATATTTCAAAGCATGCAATCATGTACCTTGATGACCAGCATGTTGTAAATAATTTTTTAATGTTATTTTAGCGGACTCTGAAAACAACCTGCAGAGTTTTCCATCTTTCACCAATATTAAAAAAGAAAAAATACTATGTCATTCAACTAAACTGAAGAACTTTATCATCTGAAATGATGCAGACATAGTGCCATAAAGTACTAAATTCAGATTGTCTGTGCTAAACTCAGTTGAACAGTTTTTTTTTTTTTTTTTTGTAACATGGTATCAGAAATAACAGAATGGGGGGGGGGGGGGGGGGAAGGTGCTTTTCTTGTATCATTGCAAATTTCCGTCTTCATGTTGTTTAAAAATACTTGGATAATTTCATTTTGGACAGAAGCATTCAAATATCTTACTGTACCTCTCCCTCTTTTTTTTTCAAATAATTTGTTCAAGGTGTGGTTGTACTTGGAAAGTAAAGTAATAATTGAGAGGAACATGCCTTGGTTTTTACTATGAATAGTTTCATCATGCCCTCTGAATGACAGATTACATAAAGCTAGGGTTATAGTTATGTAAACTACTCAATCCAAAACTTTCGCCCAACAATTTACTTAGTTATGTATAGCATTCTCTGCTTCTTTGGACAGTGTTTGATAGAACTGTTACTGATTGTATATTGTACAATGATTAATGTGAAGCGTAGATTCATGTATTTTAATATTTCTTGAAATATGAGATGGTTTCAAATGCCACTAACCCATGCAGTATCTCTTTTTATTGAAAAGAACCAGCATGGCTGACAATATGCTATATCTAGCACCGTAGAGTAGTACAGCCATGTACATTTTATTTTTATTCCTACTTTACTTACTGAATAATAGTATGCTTCTGAAAAACACCAGTTTTCTGCTTGGGATCTTTAGGAAATTCGTGAACAGTCGAATGTGACATTTGAGTTGGTGGTGTTTTAATAATAATTCTTTTAATGTCATTAGTAAGTGGGTCCTTAAATTTAACTCTATCATCGTCCTGATCTGAAGATTAATTTTCTCAGACACTTCTGTAATAAATGCATCACTTTCTCTATTTCTGGTATTAATAAGTAAGCATTTGAACAAGATGGAGTGGCTAAAAATGAGTTTAGGAATTTTCGCTCTTTACTGACTGTCGATGCACAATCTGTCTTACTTCATTAATATTATTGCTTCCCACTAATTGATTGTCTGTGACTTCATTTAAACTTGCATGTGATACTTCATTAGATTTAAGTTAAAAAACCTGGATATTTTACAATTTTTTATATTTTCATTCTTCTCTTTCTTAAGTTCTCTTTTCTGAACCACCAAGGCATTTGTTTTTATGATGGCATGGTTCATGATGAACCTATTTAGTTATTTATAAAGAATTTAAATGTCAATCGCTAATTCACCAATCAATAACATCAACGTAAATAAATTTAATGCACTAAGCAAAAATTATATTGTTTGTAAATAAACAAAAACAACAGAGAACAGAATGATAATTTGAAAGTTTCAACAACACATGCAATCTGTGCATTATGCAGTACCATCGCTCAGCAACTGAGCTGAGTTCTGCTAACCAAAACCAATACAACATAACAAAATACGAAATTATCTGCCAATAAAAATTAAATTATTTTTAATAGAAATATGACAGAATTTTAAAAGTATGATTTAATGTGCCATGGTAAAAAAAAATAATAATAAAAAAAAAATATAATTTAAATTATGCCACAGTAAAAAAAAAAAGAAATAAAATGTTTTCCTTTTGGTCCCCAAAGCTCTGGTGTGGTTGCACCACAGGATGATATGCCACTGGCCTTCCTTACTCCCAGTTTGCTTAACACTTCCCATACCTTTCATATGATAGCATTGAGATGGTATCATACATCTTTTATATACCAAAGAAGGTTAGTTAATGTAAGCAGTGCATTACATTTCAGTCGCATTAGCAAATAGTAATAATTAATGATCTATACCAAAATAAGTCACCCCATCAATATGAAAATTTGTTACAAAGATTCCTAAGATATTTCAAGTAACAACTGAAAGTTTCAAAATGGATCACAGCTCCTGTTCCAAATTTATAATAATATTTCTGTAAGGAAAACTGGGGAGGAAACACCATGAAATCAGAACTGAACTTAGAACCATCACAGGGGACAAAAGAATATATGCTGAAAATTTAGTAGCAATCCACATTTTTCTTGTGGATTAACATGAAAACACTTTCATTTATGCCAATTTTTATGAGGGAAGGGAGGGAACAAGGGTTGTAAAATCCACAATGCAAATTTAGGGCTATAGCCTCAGGTTGCGAAAAAAGTTAACTTATGTAAAGTTAGTGTGATCACATCATTTCTGCACACAGTTCAAGTATATTCACATATTGTGAATACCTTCACAATGAATTATCATGATATTTCACTACCTCAAATAAGTAACGCTTCATCATAGGAGAAGACTATTGTTATTTATTCTTGGCAGATAACACCACCCATACAGCACCGTTTCAGAGCTTATTGGCTCATCTGCATGCAGAAATGATGTAATTACACTAACTTGTACGTAAGTTAACTTCTTTTGCAACCCGAGGCTATAGCCCTAAATTTACATTGTAATTTAAATTACTTTACACCACCAGGCATCTCTCAACACAGTATCTGCTCATCTACCAATGAGGAGCCAATAAGCTCCAAAATGGTGCCATATAGGTGGTGGTATCCACTGAGAATAATTAACAAGTCTTCTCCTATGGCAAAGTGTTACTTATTTTGAGATAGTGTAATATCATGATAACTTTGAAGGTTTCATAATATGAGATATACAGGCATACCTCGATTAACGAATAGGATGCGTTCCACGAAATTACTTCGTTAAGCGAAACTTCATTTTCAGAGGTAAAAATACTATGGCCAGAATAGGGATACGTTCCTACGTAAAGAAAATGAAAAGCTTTTTTTCGAACAAAGAAAAGTTTTATTAAATAAACAGTCAACTTACATACAAAGTGAAATCACATTTTAAAATATGAGGTTAAAGTTGATTGTTTATGCTTTTTTCCCCTTTCATTTAACAATTGCCTATACGGAGTTATTGCATTTAACACTGATTGCTTAACTATAACACTTCTTCCTAAGTCAGGATCATTTTCACTAAAAAAATTTAAAACGTTTTCAATATCATTTAAGCACCTTTTTAAATCTTTGGTTGTTAACACTTTTTCGGCAGGTACTTCTTTAACTTCGCCTTCACTATCTTTGTCTTCGTTGCTAACAAGGCTTTCTAAATCTTCCACTGAAAAACCATCATCTTCTGCATTCAATTAATTTCTAACATCCTCTTCATCGACATTTTCGAAACCTATTTGATTGAGCCATCTGGATAACTTCATTTCTAATTCTTGGATGTTATTTTCTTCTTCTAGTACAACTTCTGGCCATATTTTGCGCCAAACTCCATTTAAGCATTTCTTAGTGACTTCTTTCCAAGAACTATCAATGCTTTCTATTGCGTTTTTAATGGTGTAGTTTTTCCAAAAAGTTTTAACTGTCATTTCCTCTTTATCCTCTAGTTCAGTTAAATTGCTTAAAGTTCGACGCAGATAATAAGCTTTAAATGATGCTATTACTCCCTGATCCAATGGTTGAATCAGGGAAGTTGTGTTTGCTGGAAGAAACAACTTTGACAGGAATGCATGTGTCCAACGTGTTAAGATCAGTAGGATGTCCCGGAGCATTGTCTAACAACAAAAGAGCTTTTTCTTCAAATTTGTTTTTTTGACAATACTGTTTTACTCCAGGACAAAAGTGGTTAACAAACCAATCAGTAAATAACTCCTTGGTAACCCACGCTTTTCTATTTGCTTTCCATATTACAGGTAAATTCATTTTTATGTTACCTTTTAACGCCTTCGGATTTTCTGAATGGTAAATTAATAACAATTTTAATTTATAATCGCCAGAGGCATTTGATCCAAAGAGTAACGTTAAACTGTCTTTGTCTGTTTTGAACCAAGCAGCTGATTTTTCTTCAATAGAAATGAAGCTTTTTGTTGGTAGCCGTTTCCAGAACAAACCGCTTTCGTCAACATTGAACACCAAATTTGGTGGAAAATTTTCACGTTTAATTATTTCCTTTAGTTTTTCTGGAAACTTATTTGCAGCTTCAACATCTGCACTTGCAGCTTCTCCTGTTAATTTTACACTATGAATCCTGGCCCGTTTTTTAAATTTCTCGAACCAACCACGAGAAGCCCCAAAGGTTTCCGTAATTTCTTCAGTTTGTTTAGATTTCAGGTGATTAAACAAAAATGGAATATTTTTTTATGTTAAATGGGGCTTGAAATTGCGGACTTCGTTATATCGAGGCTTCGTTATCAGAGGTAACGTTAACCGAGGTATGCCTGTACTTAAATGATGCCAATTTTTAATTACTAAATAGTTGACTGCGTGCAGAAATGATGTAATTACATTAACTTGTACGGGTTGTAAAATCATAACTGGATTTGAAATTTTTCCAAACACTAACAGAACACATGTTGAAAATTTGGCTTCCACCTGACTTTTCATTCTAGAGTAATATGCAAAATATACTTTCATTTATATCAATTGATTTCATTGGTTGGAGGAGGAGGGCTATGAATGATCTCAAAACTTTCTGGGGAAAAAACACATGCATTTTTTCCCCTGGAAAGTGATATTGACTGAAATTTTAATTATTAAGCAATGTCTAACACCTGATAACATACTTCCATTACAAGTTATGCAATGTATGCAGTACATTATATTTTAGGAGCATTCTACTATTTTCTTAAAAGTAGATAATTTTTTTTTTCTTTTTATATGATTAACTGAAGAGAAAAGTAAATATAGTTATCTTCTTATCAATTAATTATTTTATATACAAAGGGTACTAGGAAAGTTTTGCAATATGACGCAACAATGAATCACAGGAAGCTGCTTGTTGCTGCATGTTGAGACATGTTCATACGTGCATAGTAGCCGCCGCGCCAAGTCGATGGGCTCAGTTATTCATTAGTAGTGAGAGTGTAAAGTGCTTGCGATGGCATCGTGGTCACGAAATGAGATAAGGACAGTTTTGCGGCACAATTTCATGCGTGGTTTAACCATAGACCAGTGCTTAGAAGAAATGACTCTTGCACTAGATGATGATTGTCCACATCGTACAACGATATTCAGGTGGTATAGAGAATTCCAAAGGGGAAATTTCACTCTGGAGGATTCTGAGAGGCCGGGAAGGCCACGAACATCAGTTACGGAGGAAAACGTTACTGCTGTGAGGAAAATGCTTGACGAAAACAGGCGAGTGACCTACCAACAGATAGAGGATACTTTGGGCCTAAATGCACCAGCAATTCGTTCGATTCTGCAAGATCATTTGCACGTGAAGAAACTTTGTTCTCTCTGGGTGCTGCATCAACTGACTGAAGAGCAGATGACACGACGTGTGACTTGGTGCCGGGAGATGTTAAAAAAGTTTGATAAGGGACAATCTCGGTATGTGAACAACATCGTGACAGGTGACGAGACTTGGCTGTACTATTTACAATCTGCCGACCAAGGCTCAAAACAAAGTTTGGGTCTTTGATGATGACGACACACCCGTAATTGTCACAAAATCCCGATCTGTAAAGAAGAAAATGATAGCTGTATTTTTCAAATCGAGTGGAATTGTGGAACGTGTCGTTTTGGACACGCAGAAGACAGTCACAGCTAAGTGGTACACTGAACAATGCCTGCCTAAAGTTATTGGATCTATGAAGAACCTGCAGCCAAAGTCAAGAATGGACACCTGGTACCTCCATCACGATAATGCTCCAGCTCACCGCGCCAAAGCCTGCACCGAATATTTGACCACGACAGGACTGAAACTTCTCGAGCACCCTCCCTACAGACCAGACCTTGCTCCCTGCGACTTTGCACTGTTCCCGCATGTGAAAATGAAGCTAAAAGGGAGGCGGTTTTCCAGTGATGAGGACCTTTACGGGCTTGGGACAACGAGTGTGCTTTACTCCCTAGTGAAACTTGGCAGAACTGGTTTAAAGATTGGTTTCGGAGGATGGAGAGGTGTATTGAATGTAGAGGAAATTACTTTGAAAAAATTAAATAAAAAAAGCTGTAATGCAAAACTTTCCTAGTACCCTTTGTATATATAAAACTTTAAATGTAAGATAGAAATATATACACATACGTAAGTATATTGGCACATATCGAATAATCCTAGCATTTTTTCAAGTGTCGACCACCAGAATTACACGAAAAAATTACAATATCATGTTCTCTGTTTCTAACAAAGTACATGCCATAGCAAAGTAAAATTAATAAGGAGGATTAAGGAGGGAATAAATTTAGAGTAGAACAAAGTAGATATATAGGCAAAATGATGGGTATAAGGGAGGATACATAAAGCTGGAATGTAATTTACAGTTGAACAAGATAAAAATATATAGACAGTAAATACAGATAGAAATATAAAGAACCCACATGGGTTCATTTAACTCCTGTTTCTCTGATGTTCAATAGTATTAATCAAATGTCCTCCTAAAATATATTTCTATCACCTTATTTCTTCCTATCTGTAATTATTCTTCCCATCTTATTATACAGGTAATAATGTTCCTCTCTATCTAACCTCCTATTTTTTGGTTTTTGCATCTTTTTCTACAGGCCCTATTTTTCTTTAGAGTAACCTCTTTTGCTCTCTCATTCTACCTGTGTCTTTCTACCTCCTCATACCACTCGTGCCTCCCAAAAACTTCCTTCACAGTCATAATCAGTCTTTCAAAACCTTTACCATTCCTCCTCTACTCCTTGTACTTCATTCTAAGGACTCAGTTTTATATTATAGGAACTCCCCGGCTTATGTAATACTCAACTTACGAAAATTTAACTTTACATAACTATTTTTAAGTTTCTGCCGGCCAATGCAAACTTAAAATCGTGGAAACGTATTTTGCATCCCATAGGAATAAATGGAGGTATTGTTAAAATATTGCAATGTGAACCCAATAACACATTGGTGTTTTTTTTTTTTTTTGTGTTTTTTTGGTAATTCATTCCAAAACTGTGGAAGTTGAAATTTTCGCTATATTACTAAGCTATTTATCTCTCTAAAAGGTCATTTTTATAATGTAAATTGCACTACCCTTTCATCATTATCATATGTTCCATTATAAGAATCAATTTTGAATGACTTTGTGATATTTTTCTAAAGCATGTTTCTGGAGGTCATGACCATAAAACAAAAACAATTTGCACTTTCCGGTTTATTGGGCTTTTCTGTTAGTGCATCTAATTATGAATGGGTAGTAAACTGGATCTTATTGCATTTGCGATAATCCAGAGAACTCCAATTGTGTGAGTTTTTACGTTACAGTATTATGGTGAAATGAGCTCCCCTTCACTGAAATCTTCAATCATATAAAAAACAAATTTTCAAACTTCTCTTCATTCCTATTTACTTATTACAATGGTGAAGGGAAAGGGATCAAAAGAAAGTGCAAGTGCTAAGAAAAGAAACAAGATTCATATAGAAATGAAGATGATTAATTAAGAATTACAAAGCAGGACAAAGTGTGTCATCAATTGCAAGGGAATTAGGTCTCGCTGCTTCAACAGTGAATACTATTTTAAAAGACAGTGCACGTATAAAAGAACATGCTAAAGGATCAACGTATTTAAGATCAACAATGATCACAAAACAGCGTTCAGGTACTATATCAGGAGGAGGATAAGGAGGATCAAAGGGAGACAGGTAATTACAGACCTGTTAGTTTAACTTCTGTTCCAGGGAAATTAATGGAGGCACTGGTTAAAGAAGCACTGCAGGTCATCTAGACAAGACTTCAGTTATAGCTCTGACACAGCATGGGTTTGTTAAGGGGAAGTCTTGTCTGACTAATTTGATTGGATACTATGATGTAGTCACAAAGGAACTGGATGCAAGAATAACTTTGATATCATACATTTGGATCTTAGAAAGGCCTTTGATACTGTTGCACATGGATAAAGAAATGGTTGAGTGGGAGAAGACAGAGTGGTAATCAATGGACACTAATCTTCATGGACTAATGTTATTAGTGGAGTCTCTCAGGGTTCAGTGTTGTTTTCTGTATTTATAAATGATATTGATGATGGTATATCAGGCTTAATGTCCAAGTTTGCAGACGATACAAAGGTTGGCAGGGTTGTTAATGACACTAATGACAGTACACTGCTGCAACAGGATCAAGAAAAGTTGAGCAGATGGGATGAGAGGTGGCAAATGAAGTTTAACATTGACAAATGTAAAGTACTACATATGGGTAGCAGTAATCCCAGAGTAAGTATCAACTCTGTGGTACCACACTGACAGTGGTAGAGAATGAAAAGGACCTGGGGGTAATTGTGCAGGCAGATATGAAGTTTTCTGACAGTGCAGACGGTCTGCAAGAGTAGCTCATGGTGTCTTGTCAATGATATACAAGAATTTTTCTAGCAGGGATAAGGAGGTGATTATACCCTTGTATAAGGCAATGGTCAGGCCACACCTTGAGTACTGTATAAATGTCTGGAGGCCTCATTTTAAGAAGGATGTAGAGCTGTTGGAACAAATACAGAGAAGGGCAACAAGATTAGTGAATGGAACAAAGGGTTGCTTTTATGAAGAAAGGCTGTTGATCGGGCTGACCAGAACTGCAGAAAGTCTCTAGAAATGATTTCCAAATGTTGAACGGAGCAGTTCCTTCACTTGTCGACCAATGCGTGCAGGGGCACCATCTTGCATGAACACTATGGTCTCCAAGCATTACCTTTCTTGCAGAGCAGGAATAATGTGATCTCTTAGAACAGCACAGTACCACGCACTAGTTACTGTACACCTTATGGGGGGAGGGGGCCATGAGGTGTAGACTCCTCAAAGAAAAATTGTCCGATTATAAACTCTGCTGTGAATCCACACCATACTGTAACGTATGGACTTTGTAGTGGTCTTTCATGCACAGCAGATAGATGATGGATGAAATTCCCCATATTTAGCAGTTTTGTGCATTTACAGCCCCACGAAGAGTGAAATGTGCCTCATCAGACCACAAGGTCATTCGAGCCCGTGTATCGTCAAGTTCCATAAGAGGCAGAAATTGTGGAGCAAAGTCTATTCGTTGTTGCTGATCACAAGACTTTAGTTCTTGCTCTATGTGAATCTTGTATGGGAACCAGGGTAAAAATATTCAAAGCACTTTACATAAAGTACACCAAGGAAAGTTCAAGTCTCTTGACACACCTCTGGCAGGCACTAAAAACTGATAGTGTTTTGCATTCTGACCATTGCAACTGCCACTTCATCCGCTACCTCTGTTCCGATGTGTGGTCATCCCATGCCTGGAATTACACCTAACTCCACAGTCACTTAAAATTTCTTTATTAGTTTTCGAAGCCACACTGACATCAAAGGTCCTTTACACAAACCTTTAAGTTTCTGATATTCACGTAGTGCTGCATTAGCATTACTATTATTCCAGTAGAACAGTTTTACTAAAAGAGCATGTTCCTTTTTTGTAAAAGCCATAATGGTTATTGACTGTGGCATTGGCATTTCTGCTTTTATGTAACAGGATGTCATTTGCGTAAGCAGTGTATCTTGAAGTAAATGACAACTTTTACATATGTGCAGCCCCTTTTTCCCCCTGGTGGCAGAAATTTGAACTTTTTTTTTCTTCTACAATCACTTCCCCATACCCTAAATGACATACCTACCGATTTTCACAGCACTAACTCTAACCATTTTGACACTAGGGTCTCCTGAATAGGGAAACATTTTATAACTACCAGGTACATAATAAACATAGACAACTTTTAAAGAAAAAGTACGATAGTAGTGTAAAGGCATTGTTTCAACTGTATCTCATAGTGGTCATCCTTCACAAAGAGTTACCATGTATTGCACTACCTCGAATAAATAACGCTTCACTAATAAAGACAACTATTGTTACTTATTCTCAGTGGGAACCACCACCCAGATGGCACCGTTTCAAAGCTAGTTGGCTTTTCATCGAGTTTTCACTCACAGATGAAAAGCCAACTAGCTTTGAAACGGTGCTGTCTGGGTGGTGGTGTCCACTGAGAATAAGTGACAATAGTATTCTCTATTAGTGAAGCATTACTTATTCGAGGTAGTGCAATACGTGTTGTTGTTGAAGTAGAATTTAATGGTGCAAGGGCTACTATAGACAAATTGTGCCAATGTGCAATACATGGGCAATTCACTGTGAAGGATGAGCACAATATGAGAAAGATGAAATGATGCCTTTCACACTATGATCGTAGTTTTTCTTTTAAGAGTTGTCTATGGTGTATCTACACCGATATTTTATATACAATCTTAAACTCGTAAAATATTATGCCTCATTGCATTTAGTTTTATTTAAATAATAAACATTACGAAAATTTGGTCCCTGTTTTAAGTGGAATTTTCTGGAACCAATTATCCTCAGATAATGAGGATCCCCTGTAGTTAAAGCATCCCCAAAGCATTACTGACCCACCCCTAGCTTGTATGATACCTTACACAGTCTAACAGAAATGACTCGTGCTACTCCTGTGAACTTGGTGCTTAGCATCATTATAGTACAAGCCATATCACAGCTCTCCAATCATCAACAGTTCAGTTTTATGCCTTTTAACCCATATCAGCTGGGCCTTCTTATGCACATCCATTAACATTGGTCTCTTTCAGGAGACCGTACTCCAGATATCCTGTTAACTGTTGCAATTCTTGTCTTGTTTAAAATAATTTTTCATTTACTACTCACAATATTAGTAGCTGATCACTTAACCACAATCATAGCTGCAAACTTTTGACTTTCAAAAAAGCTGGAGATAGGCAATTGTAAATCCGCACTGCACTAGAAATTACAGTTCACTGACAAAATACACATTACATTAAAATACAGCCATATGGTTGTTTATCGTCATAGTATGCTTTTAAACATTAGTTTACTAACGTTTTTCTGTCTGTGGATTTCTGTTAGACATACTGTTGCAGACTGCACTTTTCAGGAATGTTGATTTAAAATTTAGTTCATTATGGCCCTCCTGGACTAGAAAGAGAACATGTGAACTCTGTTTTTGTTTTGCTAATCTGGATGAATATTCTCTCACATTCAGCATTACTATGTGGAATTGTTAAACTGCCATGCCTTATTTGAGATAATCTGTTATATTTCAGAGACCACTCCATATAATTTTTTTCCCTTTCATAATAGCACCTGGGAGGTTCTCACAATGAAACTAACAGAATTGATGCTGCAAAAAACTACTGCTTCATCTATTTCTTTATCTTTATTGACATCAAGAAATATTGGAAAATTCTCCCCACAAAAATTTTTTTTTTTTTTTTAATGAAACCCCAAACATGCGATATTAGAACCTATAGTACTTAGTACTGTGCTTGGGTTGGAGGTTGAGAAGACGAAAGACGATATTTGTTGACATTACACTTGAACTTCTGTACACTAATTTTCAGGAAATACGTATGAAGGAAGGTTGTTCCAGAAAATTGCAGTTGAATGAATTAACGAGGAAGATGAAAAGTTGGTTCTGTGAGTTTGAAGTTGGACAGTAAATGATGTTGGCTTGTGGCGGCAGCACATGTTCGGACTGTTTTGAAAGAGAGAGCAGGATTTATAGAAGCCAATTCAGAAGAACAGTGCCCATGGAAGTATTTGTAGAAAAGGTACATCTATGAGACAGCAAGTGGAGAGACTGTTAGGGAGGAGTCATTAATTAACCTAACTGCCCTCTTCTGAATGGAATCTAGAAGCCTGAGAGAGGTTTTGGGATGCCGCCACAGATGTGGGAACAATATTCCATGGCAAAGCAGATTTGTGATTTGTACAGAGTGAACAGTTGTTTGGAAGAAAAGTAATGCCAAGAGCAAAAGAGAAAACCAAGTTTTTTAGATGCAGAGGAAGCAATAGTTGTAATGTGCTTGTGCCAAGAGAGATTAGAAGTCAGGGTAATCCCCAAAAGAGATATATCATTTTGTCTATAAATCGGAGTGTCACCAAAGGTAAGCATAGAAGAAGAAGAATCCTTTTTGTGAGATTTAGTATTTAGTATTTAGTATTAGTAACGGCCGTATGGTGCAAGAAAGCCTATGGCTTATGCTGCACCAGCCAAAAAAAAAAAAAAAAAAAAATCCGAACAAAACAATGATAAAAACAAAAATTAAATAAATAAATAATAATAATTAATAAAGAAATAAAAATAATAAAATGAAATTAAAAATTAAATAAAAAGGAAATTAATCCTATCATCCTATGCGCTTCCCTTACCCGAAAGTACTATCCAGATGACCTTTGAATTTCCCCAAACTGTCGGCCTCTACCACCCATGAAGGCAACTTATTCCAGTAATTTATAACTCGCTGGCTAAAATAAAACTTCCTGCAGTCCAATCTAAACATTTCCCCGCGTAACTTGAATTTATGTCCCCTAGTTCTAGCATCATTTATAATCTTGAAAATTTTGTCCTCATTCAGTTTACTGATGCCTCTCAGAGCCTTAAACACCTCAATCAAATCTCCTCTAAGGTGTCTAGTTTCCAAACTCTGCAACCCACATATCCGAAGTCTTTCTTCATAAGGACGCCCTTTTGCCGATCTCACCAGGCGAGTTACCCTTCTTTGCACCCTTTCAAGAAGCTCGATGTCTTTCTTTAGGTGCGGTCTCCATACTTGAACACAGTATTCCAAGTGTGGTCTAACATAGGCCTTATATAATGGGATTATCATGTCCCTATCTCTACTTGCAAAAGTTCGATAGATCATCGATAGGACACCATGGGCCTTCCTTGCAACCTGTTTACAATGATCAGAGAATTTCATGTCTGACCGTATCGTAACACCCAAGTCCCTTTCCTCCAGTACTGGGTTTAGTTGAACTCCACCAAGTGAATAAGTTATTTTGGGATTACTGTTTCCCAGGTGTAATACCTTACACTTTGTTGGATTAAAGCACAGCTGCCATTTTTCTGACCATTCTTGAAGTCTATCTAGGTCTCTCTGAAGAAGCTCAGCTTGACAGTGATCATTAACTACTCTACCAATTTTAACATCATCTGCAAATTTAGACATCACGCCCTCTATCCCTTCATCAATGTCGTTTATGAAAATTAAAAACAACAGTGGTCCTAATACTGATCCTTGGGGAACCCCACTTCTTACATCAACCCAATCTGAGGAATAGCCATTTATCACAACCCTCTGCCTCCTGCCCTGAAGCCATCCTTCTATCCATCTAAGGATTTTCCCAGTGATTCCAACCTGTTCCAGCTTATAAAGCAACCGCTCATGTGGGACTGAGTCAAAAGCTTTGCTGAAATCCAAATAAACAATGTCGAAATTATTTGCTCAGCTTGACAGTGATCATTAACTACTCTACCAATTTTAACATCATCTGCAAATTTAGACATCACGCCCTCTATCCCTTCATCAATGTCGTTTATGAAAATTAAAAACAACAGTGGTCCTAATACTGATCCTTGGGGAACCCCACTTCTTACATCAACCCAATCTGAGGAATAGCCATTTATCACAACCCTCTGCCTCCTGCCCTGAAGCCATCCTTCTATCCATCTAAGGATTTTCCCAGTGATTCCAACCTGTTCCAGCTTATAAAGCAACCGCTCATGTGGGACTGAGTCAAAAGCTTTGCTGAAATCCAAATAAACAATGTCGAAATTATTCCCTAAATCCAGCTCGTGAGTGACCCCTTCGAAATAGCGAACCAGATTTGTTAAACATGATTTTCCCTTTACAAAACCATGCTGAGTATCCTTGAGAATTTCAATTCTATCCAAATGATCCTGAATTCCACCCTTGATCAATGCCTCCATGATTTTCCCTACTACTGAAGTCAGACTGACAGGTCGATAATTTCCCACTTCACTTTTAGAGCCACCCTTATGTATGGGAGATACATTTGCACTTTTCCAATCCAAGGGAATCTCCCCAGAGTCTAGTGATGCTCGCATAACCAGCCTCAGTGGTTCAATGCACTCGCTTGCCGCCTCTCTCAAGATTATAGGGTATATTCCATCAACTCCAGGAGCCTTACTAGTCTGGCTTGAAAGTTTTTTCATTAAATAATCTTGCGAAATTTCAATATCATTAATTACATATTTTTTAACTTTGCTCCCACAATTTCCCATTGCCACAAAAGGCTTTTCATTTGTAAATATCGATGCAAAATAACTGTTGAGTTCATCTGCAACGGCAGCTGGTGTATTTATTACTATCCCCTTTCCCTTACGTAAAGGTCCGATCTGGTTTGTCCTGCTCTTCTTGGCATTTATATATGTGAAGAATTCTTTATCCCCCCTCTTTGCTCTGTTTGCTAGTGATTTCTCATAAACTGCCTTTGCCTGTCGAACCTTTTCTGTGGCTCTATTACACACCACCTTGTAGCTGTTATAGGCTTCAGTACTTTTTATTGCTCTGTAACGTTTCCATGCCACCTTTTTCTGCTCAAGTAATGTGGCAACTTCACTATTCATCCAACTTGGAACCCTTCTCATGGAGTATTTTTTTAATGGTATATACGCATTCAAGGCATCTGTGATTAATGTTTTAAAAGCGTACCACAGTTCAATTGTATTCATTCTCTGCGCGATATCTACCCAGTTAATAGAGGCCATGTAGTACCTTAAGGCATCGTAATTTCCTTTTCTGAAATTAAAACCCATTCCTTTGCCTTTTACTTCTGCTACCTCTCTCGTCATCATCCACCGTAGAACTCCGTGATCACTTCCTGCTACTGGTTCCTCTACTGTCAGCCCTGTTATGTCATCTGATTCATGTGTGATGATGAGGTCTAGGATATTCTTTTCTCTAGTACTTTCCCTGACATGTTGATACAAATAACAGTCATCTAGTTGATTTAAAAATTTTGTTCCCCATGTCGAGTTTCCTTCCCATTTACTCCAATCAATTAGAGGCAAATTGAAATCACCCATAAGGCATTGACGCTTACTTGCCCATTCCATTTGCATGTAGAGGCTTTTGTCATAGTCTTCACAATCACCTGGTCTGTAGATTACGCCTACTCGCATTGTACCTTTGTTTCCAACTATCTCACACCATACAGACTCTATACTAGCATGTGAAATGTCTGAATCTGGGAAAGCTATCGTCGCACTCAGGCTGCTTCTGATAAGAAGCATTACCCCACCACCCCTTCTATCTACTCTATCCTTCCTAAATACATTATACAAGCCGTACTGAAACTCATCATCCCCAATTTCCGGGTGGCACCACGTCTCCGTAAGCCCTATTATGTCCCTATTAGATATAAGACAAGACTGAGTTTTAGAAGGATTGAAATCAACTAAGTTGTCTTTGCCCCACTGGAGAATTACCTGGAGATCAGCATTTAGGGAACTGGTAGCAGATATTCGAGAAGTTGAAGCTGATTGAGCAGAGCCAGGTTTCTCAAAATGGAAAGTGGAATGCAATGTGTTATCATCGGCAAAACTATGGATAGGATTTCCAGTCAATGGAAGAAGGTCATTAATATACAAGAGGAAAACAGTGGGAGAAAGAACTGAACCTTGGGGGACACCAGCATTAGCGAAGAAGTTAGAAGACAGAGAGCCATCCACCATCAACCTCAGTGAGCGATCAGAGAGAAAACTGGATAACCAACTACAAAAAAAACAGTGGGAAAACCATAAGATGAAAGCTTGTTTCAAAAACCATTATGCTAAAAACGATTGAAAGCCTTTGAGATGTCAAGAGCAACTGCTTGTGTTTCACCAAACTTTTCCATTGAATTTGTCCATAAATGAGTAACAAGCCAGAATATCACCAGTGGATCGATACTGATGGAATCCATACTGGCGATCGTTGATCCGACGGAAGGTTTCTAGATAGTTTAAGAGTTGGCGATTAATTTATTTCTCCATTACTTTAGAAAGAGTAGGAGTAATTGCAATAGGATGATAATTGGATGGGAGGGATTTGTTATCCTTGTTAGGAACTGGCTGGATAGGAACAAATTTCCTAGCAGAAGGAAAAACACCTTTGGAATAAGAAAGTGAAAAAAGGTGGCAAAGAACAGGAGTAAGTTCAGGAGCACAGGTTTTAAGAACAAGTGGAGAAATACCATCAAGACCTGGAGCTTTCTTTGCATCAAGATTTGTCAAAATCCTTCTAACATCCTTTTGATGGAAGACAACAGAAGGCATTGAATGAGCGTGTTAGGAATGGTGGGAGGTGTTTTACCAAGATCATTAATACATGAGCTGGAAGAAAAATGGGATGCTAGCAGGTCAGCTTTATTCTTGGCTGAAGTGACAACAGAACCATCTGGTTTGGACAGAGGTGAGAGCAGAGATGGGCAAAAGTTGCAGCCAACAGCTTTGGCAAGAGACCAGAATGCTCGGCTACCATTGGGGCTGTTGTTACAAGAATAATTTCACTGACACGATCTGAGCAAACATTGACATCAGAAGTTTTGAAACAGTAGTCCGACCAAAGAAAAGAAATCTCGCAGGTCATCCCATTTTGCATTCTTGAAATGCCAAACAACACGAGGTTGGAAACAGCCATGAGATAAAGGCTCCATTGGAGAAGAGACAATCACCAAGTTGTGATCTGAGGTGCCTAAAGGACCACTCACTTCGACTGTGTACTTAGAAGGGTTGTTTGTGAGAAAAAGATCAAGTGTGTTGGCTGTATGGTTAGGATTGTCTGGTATTCTTGTAGGTAAATGAACAATCTGTGCAAGGTCATTAGTAATTGCAAAAGCTTCAGCATCTCGACCAGCTGGATCAGTGTGACTAGAAAACGGAAGCCAGCTAGAGTTAAAAACATTAAAATCACCAAGGAAAATTACCTCACTGTTTGGAAATTGGACTGGAGAAAGTCAAATTCCAAAGAGAAGAAGTCAAAGAGATCCAAGTGATTAGTGGAGTTGAGAGATGTTGAATGGTAGAGACAACAGAAGAATTTGACACAATGAGGTAGAGAGATTTTAAGCCAGAGAAGATCAAAAAGAGGAGATTCCAAATTACCAAGTCTCTGACAGAGAATATCAGAACGGACATATGCGTAAGTACCACCTTTGAGGCGAAAGGAATCATACAGCGAATAATTTGGGCAACTGAGATGAGCAGTAGTTGAATCAACCGATAACTGAGATTCTGTCAGAAAAAGTATGTGGGGCTTGGCAGACTGCAAGTGGAAATGGACATCATTGAGATTAGAATTGAGACCACGTATATTTGTGAAATGAACTAGGAAGTGTTTGGGAGGTTTAGATCTTTTCGCAGATAAGCTTACTCTATTAGTTTGACAATTCATGGTGTATTCAATAGTAAGAAAGAGTGGGGGGGCATGCTGTATGAAGTTATGAAATTTTTGGATATGGCGTATACATGGTAAGAATATACCCAGATCCTTGACATAACGTGGCCTCGACAATGCCCTCCGCATACACACTACTTGGACTCCCAGTCACTATCTGGCAGAGCAGAGGTAGCAAGATTATACTCTAGCTGATCTGGAAGCCTCCTAAAGAGTTACCAGTAGGTCCGGTCCGTTGTACTAACTAGCGGCCAGCCTGCGAACACCATTTTAGAACTGTACCCTCGAAATGTAAGGAAGATTGGATCTCGCCATGATGTTCATCATAACCCCAAAAGTCATCAGTCATACTGCATGATGGAAGAGATGGGGACGGGTTGACTGGAACTTAGCTCTGGAGACTAAACATGGGTTCAAGCCTCCAATAAGCAAAGTGGTGGTATTGCACGACAATGTGCTGCCAATTGATGAAATTTATGCTATCTAAGCATTTATCAGAAAATCATCCTCAATGAGCAAAAGAATTGTCCTCCTCTTGTTTTAGAATTTCCATAATCTTGGCAATTTTTTTTTTTTTCCCCATAAATTCCCAAGTCAGAATAATCCTTCTAACTTAGTCTGCTATGGTAATGAACTTCCAAAATGGAAGATGTGAAAACCTGTTGATGCAATAAATTTGCACATAACATCCTTAGAATTATCAGTTTTCTTGGTCTGTTTATGACTGCTTTTAGCAGCAGTTCAATTCGGAAGGTGGGTTTTTTTTTTTTGAGATATTCAATTTGCCGTATTTCTAAACTTTTGGATCATTAACTGCATATGAACATCAGTCTTTGGCACTAGCTATCGATTGCTTGTTGTACTTTTCAATTTGATAACCCTGAAAATGCTGAACTGCTTTTTTCACCGCTTCTTCTTTAAATATATTTGTCAAAGGTTTCCAATATTCTATTTTTCTAATTATGCATTTAACCAAAGATACACATTCTTCAAAATCTTTTTTTTTTTTTGCTTCGGTGGTAAGCATCAGTTGAAATTGTTTAAATCTATATTTTCTTGTGGTACTTCTTTCCAGATGGTACATATTAATTTTCACCAAATATTCATCTGCTTTTGCAAAAAGCATGCAGCTCCCTTTTCAGCACAAATTAATAAGTTGTCAAGGACAACACATTACCACAAAGTGCTTCACTCAACCTGCTCTTTTAATACACTTGCTACTCCAGTTTTCAGGGGTCTATCATAACTGATACATTATCAACAAAATGCGATATCTATTTTTGCATTAATTCTTATGCATTGCAAGCTGTTGTTATGCTTATTTGCAAATGCCTAATTACACTGTATTTCACACTGTCTGAAACTGAAATATGAAATATATATACAGTATACAAAACAAATATGTTACCCTTTTCAGATTTTACAATAGATGGATCCTTTCAGAATACACAATTATCTTGCATGTGTCTTTTGAAATTATGTTGTATTTCTTTGGCATCTTGCTGAAAGATGCTGTTCATTAACTTAACAAACAGCATCTTTCAGCAATAATGATGGCCAATCATTATTTTCATTAATGATTGGCCATCAGGTATGATGTGATAGTATTCATTGCAAAATATAAATGTACGATAATAGTGTTTTTCTGTGTTATGTGAAATAATCATAAATTAACTTTTTTTAATCAAATTTTGATGTAGTTTTATTATTTTGTTGTGAAAAGAAAGACAAAGGTAAACTCAGTTTTTTTTTTTTGTTTTTTTTTCTGTCAACTATATTATGACAGTGAGATGGAGAAGGGTCAAATCAAGTAAAAGAGATTGATTCTCATATATAAATGCACAATGTTGCTAATTTTAACTTGAAAACTTGATTCCTTAAAAACTCTTATTACTGTTCTTTGTGAAAAACAGCAGCAAATTCAGCTAATTCTTTAACAGGATGTCCTTTAGACCTGCCAAATGCTATTACTCATTTTGTCACTAACATCTTTTCGATGCCCCATCTTTTGTGGTAGATGCCCTCACTTCTTTAGTTATTTGCTGGTACACTTGTAAACTGAAAAAATAGGTTAACCTTAATCTAATTTTAGTGCTATAAGCAAACAAGTGCAGAAGATACACATGTTCAATCTGTTATATGCTGTATATACCACAAGTAACTAATTTTTTTAGTCTAGCGTCTGTATTTACAATTTAAAAAACAATCCACATAGCACTAATACTTGACAATATACAGTACCCACCAGTGGGTTCAGGTGTACCCACCCACCAGTTGCATAAAAATACAGAATAGTCATTTCAGGTGGTCATAAATTGGGAGGAAAGATTCTGCATAACTGGGTGAGAAGGAAAGAATTACCAAAAGCCTGTCTAATATGGGATCTTCACAAAGCACATCCTGAAAAGTTGAGTGGGGGATAATAGTGGTAATCTTGGACCAACAGAGATCTTCGCAATGGGCCATGGTTGAGAAATTATCTACTTAAGCACTCAGAGGAAGACTGTCACCTTACTGCTCCCCAGTGAGGTGGGCAAAAATGAGAACATTTCTTGTGATTATGCATATCTTCCAGGGTTTGATTTTAATATAGTATGGTTCATGTGAATACAGCAGGTTTGAATATAGTATGGTTCATGAGATGGTGAAAGGTTTCTCATACACCTTATACAGCCATTTATAACCTTAAAACAGCATGAAAGTGACACTGAGGCCAACATCTGTGAGGTATACAGCTATATTGGTAGCATATATTTTGCGATATACTGAATTTCAAGTACAGGGTACCAAATTTCCACTAACTGCTGCCTAGTGGACCATTGAGGAGTAGAGTATGTTTTGGCCACGATATGGGTGAAGTATGATGCAAAAATGAGACCTTCACCCATATTAGCCCAAGGTCCAAACAGGAAGCTACCCCTATGGGAATGAGATATTCTTAATTTTCTGATTGGAAATAATCCTTTGTTCAGATTTACTTGGGTTCAGTTGTAGCCCAATGCAGTTTAAGTAGTTCTCTAGCTTGTAGAGATGTGATAAAAAAGTTTTTAAGTCATTAGCATATGAAATGAAATTACATGTTATTAGCCAAGAAAGGCTCTAATGCAGCAGTGGAGAGAGAGAGAGAGAGAGAGAGAGAGAGAGAGAGAGAGAGAGAGAGAGAGAGAGAGAGAGAGAGAGAGAGAGAGAGAGAGAATACCACCTTGTTGGATGCCTTTTGAAATGAAAAGTATAGGTTCTGTTGTCTAACAATAATATACACTGTGCTGCCACTTTGTTAGGTACACCCCTGCTGTGCACACAAATGGTTTGTCCCACAATGTTGCAAGTCATATGACCACAGTTGTGGATATAAATGCAGCAGAACAACCTTTCTAGTATCAGTTAAACTGTGCAAACCGTAGCAAGAATGGGCCACAATGTCGCACATCATGTCAGAATACAACCTTGGTGCACAGAAAATATCGCAACGGACCACTAGCCGCACTTTGTCGTGAATTGGCTACAACAGCCAACAACCACATAGTGTACCTTTGTTATCAATAAGAACAATAGAGCACACCTCCTGGAGGCACAGAAACACCAGCACTGGACTATTGAGGATTGGAAAACAGTTGCTTGGTCTGATGAGTTGAAGTTACTGGTGTATTGTGTTGATGGAAGACTCAGAATTTGGCAAAAAAAAACACGAATCCATGGGTGCATCATGTCTGATGACTACTGTGCAAGGTGGTGGAGGCAGTGTTATCATGTGGGGAATGTTTTCTTGGCACGCTTTGGGCCATTGATACCCATAGATTCACATCTGAATGCCACATCATACCTAAACATCGTTGCTGACCAAGTGCATCCGTTCATGTTGACAGTTTATCCTCAGATGGTTACTTCCAGCAAGATAATGTGTCAGTGCACAAAGCCCAAATCACTATGGAATGGTTCCAGGAACATGACAATGACTTTGCTGCAGTGGCCCCTCTCAGTCCACGGATCTCAATCCTATTGAACATCTTTGGAATGAGCTGGAAAGGGCCATTCACTGCAGTCCTACATCTCCGTCGAATCTCAAGGAACTGCTTGACACACTCATGTTTGCATGATACTCCATTCCTGCACGTTTTCAGCATCTTATTCAATCCATGCCTAGATGAATTCACACTATTTTGAAGGCTAAAGGAGGCTCAACATGCTACTAGGTAAGTGTACCTATGGTAGATGACTTTCACATCAACCGGTGAAATACCACCACTTTGCTTATTGGAGGCTTGAAGTGGTGAAACCCATGTTTAGTCTCTAGAGCAAAGTTTCCGGTATCTCCCCCCATACTTCTCCTTCGACCCATGCACAGTACTAAGTACTATAGGTTTTGATACTTTTCGTGTTTGGGGTTTTCATAAAAAAAAAAAAAAAAGTGGCAGCACAGTGTATTTCCTGCTTCAGCATGCAGCAAAGTATTTGTAAGAGGTTTCCACCAATGTAAAATATTGTTCCAGGATATTAATTTTTTTTTTTTTTTTTTGATTTGGTAGTTGTTGGCGCATCGGCTTCTGTGGCCATATTGCACCTCCCAAGGTTTTTGCAGTACTTTGATCCAAGCCCGAGGCGGGAATCGAACCCGCGACCTTTGGGTTGCCGGGTAGGTACTTTACCCACTCGGCTAGCCCGGTCGGCAGGGTATTAATGAGTGTTAGTATAGATAGATAGACAGACAGATAGAGAGAGAGAGAAAGAGAGATCATACAGAGAAGAATTGAAGGAACCCTCTAAAATTTAGTTCCTGAAGTGATGATGCTGAACCAAATAATGCATATAAACAGAGGATATTACTGCAAAAAAAAAAAAAAAAAAAAAAGTGAGACAATAAGATTATTTTTTTTACAATTTTTTGATTTCATTTTTGACCCACTAATGCTTGGTAGTAAAAGTCCAAATGGGAAAAAACTGATAAGTATAGAGTTAATTTTTACAAACTTTATATTGCTCAAAAAACTTCACTGCACATTGTGTGCATTTCAAATAATAACAATAATTGTATTAATTTAGCTAGAGTACTGTAAGTTTTTCATTAAATTATTTATCAATAGCTTATCACTGTGGTACTCACATCTAAAATCTGTAATTAAAAAAGTGAACTCATAGAATGTGAAAAAAGAATTAAGATTAACTATTTAAAAAAGCCTTTTTTAATTACGGATTTTAGAGGGGAGTACTGCAGTGATAAACTATTGCTAAATAGCTTAATAATAATAGAAAAACTTTATTTGGAAAAAGAATGAAGTGAATAAATCACATGAAATACTTCATCTTTATAACAAGCAATGTAGCAAAATTATGCTAAGAAATCAACTGCTCAAAAACAACAAGCAGTTAAAAATAAATAATAATAAATACTAACTTACCTTTCCATTTCATCATCAATATCAGAAGTTTCACTAGGAGGTGAAGGAAGAACTGCATCATCTAGATAACTGACCTGATTAGCTGATGATAACAGAGGCAGCACTTCATTTACTTCATTTGCCACAGACACATGGCTGCGTGTGGTGTCCTGCAAAAGTTAGGATTTACAGAAGTCAGAGATTATTAATCAATTTTTGCTATTTTCAGATCTAAATCAGTTTAAATCTTCCTTCCTAAATCAAAATATGGAAGGAAATCAGCTTATACAGCATCGGTAAAAAAAAAAAAAATAATAATAAATAAAAATAAATAATAAAATTAAAAAAATTAAATTTAATAAAAAAAACCCTATTTCATTTGCCCATCTTTCTAATAACATCCAATCCTCACTAGATGGAAATATATTCCAACAATAAAGTACTCTCTAGCTAAAGGAGTTTTACAAGTTAAATTTCTAGGTGTGTGTGTGTGTGTGTGTGTGTGTTTCACTTCAGAAGTACAGGTGACATCAAAATTTAGTTTAGTTACCTTTTTAAAGTCGTAAACACCTCAATTAGGTCTCCAGGTAGATGCCTAGTTTCCAGATGTTGCAATTTACAGAACTGAAGCCTTTCATGGTAATACTCTTCCAACAGTTCTACTTGCTTTCTGAAGTGCCAAATTTCCAAACCTGCATACAGTATTAAAGATATAGCCTAACCATTGCTTTATACAATAGGATAATCACCTGCTTTTCCTGCTGGCGAAAGCTTCAGAATATCATTAAAGAACCTCATGTGTGATATCCTAGCAAAGTGTCTGCACTGCTTCACTGCTCAGAAAACTTCATTTGACACTGTACAGTTTTCTCCAGGTCTTCTTTCATTATTTCATTATTATTATACCTCTGGCAACAAAAGTGAAGTTAAGGGTGTCCTGATTATTAACAACTAAAGGGCATCTTTATTATTATAGCTAAAAAGGATGATACCTGATTATTTTAATATAACTGGATATATTTCATAAAATTTCATTTCCAACTTAATATTATGGGTCATGGTCACACTTGCACATTCTCCTTGATAGTTTGAAAGAAGCTTACAGAGCTTAAGGGCAAACAATGGGCTTAAAGAGAAAAGTTGAGAAAGAGGGATGTCCTATAGAATACATAACAGTGAGGAGTATCTAGCTGCTGCCCTGTGATTTTTGGAATGCAGGATAACACACACACATTTATTAAGACATAGCCATACGATTTACCAGTACAGTATGCTTTCAATCAACAGCACAACCAGGATTTTTCTATCTTGGATTGTTTGACTGCTTTGGAAGTAACCGTTTCAGATTTTATCTTCTTCAGAAATGTAGATAAGTGTTTGTTTATAATAATATCCCAGCTGTCCAGACTTTGCTGCTAAGGGTATTACCGAAGTTTCATCAGATTGGAATTGAGTGTTGCTTTTTCCATCCAACCAAATAGTCTGCACTGTTATCAGGAGTTTTAAACTAACAGATATGACTTGAGATAATTCACTAAATTTCCTTGTCCACTTGTTAGTTCCTCAACCAATGGCAACCAGTCTTTCTTCCATAATAGCTTCAGGTAGGTTCACACACTGAAAGTGACATAATACTCCAAAATATCCACTGCTTCATCTATTTCTTTATTTCCAATGATACTGAGAAGCACTGGAAACTTTACATAAAAAGTTTTGAAAATGATGCACAGCCAACTGACAAAATTTGTGCAACAAGTAGTCATATGCAGCAATAAAGCACTTCTCAATAAACAAAGGACAGAATAGTCTGTTTCAGGCTTTCACTGATCTTGGCAGAAGGGCTTCCTATGATTAAGATAGTCATCCCTCTGATTTAATCTGCTATGGTAATCAATTTCCAAAACAGAAGTGGGTAATTTAACTGATGTTTGATATAACAAATTTGCATATCACACTCTTCAACATAAAAATAAGAAATGACCACAGTAAACTGATGTTGGCATGTTTTGTAGAACAACTATATTTGAATTTTCAAATGTTGGCATAACAGTCAAGAAAAACAAGCAAAATGCTTTATTAAAGCCAGAAGAAAAAAAGAAAAAGAAGAGAAAAAAAGAAAAAAGAAGAAGAAAAAAGAAGAAAAAAAAAAAGTTCCTGCACTAGTTAGGACAACTGATGCTGACATAATAGGGCTAATGGAAATGTGGTGTCACCTGGTATGTACAATGTATTTAGGAAAGGCAGAATGAATAATGGGATCATGCTGGGGACCATACTTCCCCAGCAGTGGGGAAGATGGATTGCAAAGTAGCAACACATAAGACATACCCGATATTCTTCCTGATGAGGTAGAACATGCATTGAAGAAAATGAAGAATCAGAAAGCCCCGGGGGAAGATGAAGTTACTTTTTTTTTTTTTTTTTTTTTTTTTGATTTGGTAGTTGTTGGCGCATCGGCTTCTGTGGCCATATTGCACCTCCCAAGGTTTTTGCAGTACTTTGATCCAAGCCCGAGGCGGGAATCGAACCCGCGACCTTTGGGTTGCCGGGCAGATGAAGTTACTGTAGAGTTGTTAAAATTGGGAGGAAGAGACATAACACAAAAACTGGCAAGGCTCTTCACAAAGTGCATTAGAAAAGGTGTGACGCCTAAGCAGTGGAATAATGCAATCATAGTTTTGCTGCATAAGAAAGGAGATAAATCAGAAATTGAAAATTATAGACCA